>NC_136797.1:21206285-21211285 GCF_951216825.1 Electrona antarctica
CTGGAACCGATCCTCCCCATTTTTGGGAACATACAAGCCGCGGATCTGTGGACGAACGGACGAAGCATGAAGCTTGAACGGTCCTGCACAGATTTCCCCCCCTACCCTCCTGTCGTCTGTCCGAACGACGGTTCCTCTCCGCTTCGGTGCCCTCTGTCTGGGTCCGGTCTGCCTACATGATTCTCCCAGCTTGCTTTTCTGAAGTTAAGTATTTTACCTTTCTGTTATTATAATTTATTTCCATACATTCATGTCTGGGACTTAATCCCTGAACATGTCTCAGTCACATTACTTTTCTTCACTTTAAATGTTCAGGAGGCAACGCTCCGCGGGCGCTGCGTCCTAATTCTATTTTATCTATCTGCTTTCCTTCGAATTCTTATCTGTTATAATATGTTTGCCTTCCTACATGTGGTTATCGTTTGCTTGATCCCCTTATTGATATCTCGCTGTAGGAATCCATAGATGTTACTTAATTTATAGTCTTCTTTCTCTCAAACCTCGGCCAGGGTGCGAGAGTAGAAAGGTTCTTTTATACCGTAAAAAAAGGTCTGTGATTCCTTTCACCATTACATTACACATGATTATTTTTTAACACCCCTTTTTACATTGTTTTTAGAGTGTGTAGGCTTCTTATCTAAGGAATTTAGTCTCTCACTCCCACTCTGGGACTGAGTGCGTGCGTGTGCGTGCGTGTGATAACGCATGCCTCCAACTCTCTCTCTCCTTCTCTCCTTTTTCTCTATCTGCCTGTGGGCCTCTCTGTCTGTCTGCGTGCGTGTTCGTGCGTAGGTGTGTATATCACTGTCTTGTGTTGGAATGGATGTGTGTGTTGTCCCGTAGAACAGTTATTCTTCTTTTAGGCCTAATAGTTGAATGATGTGGGTGTGTGTGTAGCGTGCCATTCGTTCAATGTCACCTATTTACGCTGTACATAATTTTATTTGTATTTAGAGTGACTGAGTGAGTACGTTTATCCTGTGGGCGGATATGTTGCCCTTGTCTATGTGTGTGCATGCGTTCGTGCGTGTGTCAGTAGCTGAGACAATTACGCACAGGGTGCGTGTGTGCGTGCATATGTGTTTGTCCGTGTTCATGTGTATATGTGTGTGGGTGAAACACCATTTGATTGTTTTTTTTTTGTTTTTTTTAGAGTGTGACAGTACGGGTACTTGCGTATAGCCTCCAGTCTAATGATTAGTGATGATATTAGGGATGCGCGACGACTATTTACTATTGATTTATTTATCTGTCAGGCTCCGTTGTTCCATTTATCATCATTTCATACACTTTATAATTGCCTAGTGGCCGTGCCATGGTTTTTCAATTTTAGATAGGACCCCATGAACATTTAAAGGCCCATTATCATGACAATTTATTATTGATTTCAACCAATCCCCTTATTGATTTAAATTCATTTATTATTTTGTATTATTTAATTTCATTTATTTTTGAGTGGTGTCAACCATTCATTCCCAAGACATTTTAAATTCCCAAGACATTTTAAATTCCCTATTATTATAATACTTATTATTTTATTTTTATTTGTACTCTACTCTCTCTTTTTCTCTGCCTGGAACGAGTAACTATAGGCTCCTACAGGTAGAACTTGTGATCTCACAATTTCTTTTTTTGGCGTCATATACGTGACATTAGCTACGTCATTAATAGCGTATTTGATAAGTACATTAGCATACATGTGTTTTTTTAGGAGTGATGACCTACATTTTGTTTATTTCTGTCCGTGTTTGCAATGCCATGCCATATTATGCATGATAGTCTTAAAGTCCAGTGCAAATACAGGGCAAAATAGACTTGTGCGTTTATTCTGTCATCATCAAGCTGTGTTTCCTGTGTTAACGGATTAATCACTGCACCAGTATTATAGAAAACAATTAAATAGAAAAAAAATAGAATACTTTGTTTTCTTCTTGAGATATCTTTCTCTCTCTCCCTGTCTCTACGTAACCTCCCTCCAGTTGTTTATCTCTGTGTAAATGCGTACGTAGAACGCTGGGTCTCTCTCTCTCTATCTCTCTCTCCTTGACCTGTCTCTCTAAGTACTCTCCCTCCATCTAACTGTGAAATGCGTGCTGTGAGAACGTCTGTCTCTCTAAGTACCCTCCCTCCATATGAATGTGTAAATACGTACTGAAAGAACGGTCAGGAGAAGTACAAATATTAATATTATTTTTTATTATTATTTTTATTTTCATTTTTTAAACCATACCCTGTCTACCTACACGCCCTACTTTCACCATTGCTGTGGAACATGCGCGGTTGGTAGATCAGTCATTTTCATTTTTTTTAAACTTTACCCTGTTGATGAATTGTTTATAAGTATTATTGTTTCATTTCATTCACCAGTTGTTTTTTGTCTTTCTGTTTTTATCTCACAGATACGGATTTCTGGTGGTTTCGTGGGTCAGGAACAAACCCGGGACAGAGTAATCTAGAGGTCAACAAGAAGTGATGGAGAATAGTGAAGGAATGTGTTGTCGACCTCGAGATCCCTTTTCCCTTAAGTTCAGGGTTTGCCCTTAGACCCCGACCCACTCAGAACCGTTTAAAAAACAGTATTAGGCCCGACCCCATAGAACAGTATAGGCCTTATGCCATCTGTCCATAGATTTCCCATCGGGAACAAATTAGAATTCCACTCATGTTTCACCATACACATAATTGTTTTATGTTTTTCTTTTCTAAGACACTGTATTTTGCTAAAACGCTGTTACCCTTCCCTACCTAGTATTAGGATTCATTTGATCATTCCTTCTCCCCTCAATTAATTAATATATGGTATTTTGACTATTCATTTTCCAGATCCCAGATCTGCCCCATTATATAGATTATGTAAACTGAATTATCCCATCTTTGGACAATCTAAATTTCCTTCCATTAGGATTCATTATCCCACCTCATCATATTTTTATTATTTTAGATTTGATTCATATTTTACCTCTGAATTTGGAATATCCCTCCATTGTAAACATTTAATCTTTACTATCCCCGAACCACCCCTTGACCTTACATTGAGATATTTAGAATAGGGACATCTTTCCCTTCCATTTCATTTTATTATTTTGTTTTCATCACCTTGAGTTTGACTTGATTAGGCATATATATCCTCCCCTGGATAGACTTGATTCTATATTTGGCCTTCATGGTACTAATGGACTCGCCAGGAAGCGACACGACATCATCAATTACCCTGTCCCCCCCCCCCTTTCCAAGCTCTGCTTGGTAGAAGAACTGTTAGGGGCATCTCCGGCCGTTTTCTCCCGTTTGAATCACAGAGATCAAGTATCTGTCAATGAGAAAGTATAGGCTGAGACTGTTATGTCACCCATCCGGGGGGCGGGGCGAAGATTCGGCTCCGACAACGAGCCAAAAGAAGACCATCCAGTGTCTGCTCTGATGAGCTACAATGAACATTGTCAAACTCTGACACTAAACGTCGGCGTAGGAACGCTGCAACATTGCTGAGTTCTTTGAGAACCCCGAAGATAGAAGATCGAGAGAGAAAAGTCATTCTGTCTCTCTCCCACAGTACCATCTAAATAAGGAGTGATTGTTTGCCTAGTCTTAAGTCAAAACTATTTTTTATTTTTCATTGTTCCTGTTTCCACTGCCTTAGTATAGAGTTAATTTTTATTTCTCATCTCCCAATTGACCCTTATATTATTTTAATTTAATTCCCTGAAGATTGATTATTGATTATTGATCACATTTGACACTTCATCCACAAAACGTGATGGAGTTGATGGATCTGTAGATCTGCTACTTTGGTATTTTTTGTGGACATGTGTCAAGTGTTCATATTTTGTCATCTTGCCCTTTGACCATCAGTTTTATCACCCTCCACAGGCCTAATCATCTCAGACCTATATTATTATATCATATTATATTATGGATTGCCTGACGCCAAGCTCAGATTTTATATCTTAATTAGGCTCCATACTGTCTGCCTGTAGTCAAAAGTTAGCTGGCATATTGAGAGGTCTATTTGGATAAACACTACATGCATTTGACCTTGGTGCCCAGTGAGAAAGTAGATAGGAATATTTCTCTCTGTCTCTGCTAGCAGGGAAAGAATGTTATCAACAGGTTGCCATAGCAACGCCAGCCTCTGTGCTTTCCCGGACTATGGCCATCAAGGACGGAATTAAGGAAGCTGTCCCAATATCAGTCCCATCATCTATGTGCTGGTCCAATCAGCGTTCGACACCTAGTGCCAGCGTGGCATTGTGGAAATTAACTGTGTATTGAGCCAATGAAAGTGTATCAACAATTGTAATTCTACAGTATTAATGCCTGGCACATGATTGTGTCCGGCAGAGAGAGAACCCTGTGCCGTTTGCCGCACAGGGTGAGAGTTTTTTGTAATTTGGCTGGATGCGGATCTGTTCTGTCTCTCTGATCTGAAAATGAATAGAACTAAACCATAATTGCTCGGACTGGACAATCCTTCTTCCTGGTGGTTTCATCTCTTTTTTGGTTAACTAAAGGTATTTTTCTAAAAGAGTATTTCCTGCTTAAAACTAATGGTTAACTTGGTCATAGGCTCTCGGCCTGTTGTGGTGCTGAGTATTTCTGTGTACTCTTTGAGTACTTTCTCTAAAGTATTTTTTATAGTTTAGCCCTGTGTGGCTCAGTAATTCAGTATAATACAGTCCTTTATATCTTTGGTCCCTTTTGCATTTTATATGCAACAAATGGGTTTTATCTTAATTATAAATCCATCAGGCACTGTCTGGGGAGACACTGGGGGGACACTGGGGGGGGCACTGTCTGAAGAGGCACTGGGGGGGGGCACTGGGGGTACTGGGGGGGGGGGGGGCACTGTCTGGGGAGGCACTGGGGGGGCACTATCTGGGGAGGCACTGGGGGGACACTGGGGGGGGGCACTGTCTGGGGAGGCACTGGGGGGACACTGCAGGGGGGGTACTGGGGGGGGCAATGGGGGACACTGTCTGGGGAGGCACTGGGGGGGACTGGGG
>NC_136797.1:21816285-21973785 GCF_951216825.1 Electrona antarctica
ACCCACTCCCCAGTCCTTGCATTGATCATTGGGTATATCACCCATTATACAACGGGTAATTTCGAGGAAGCAACCTGATTGGTTGAAACGGCCTTCTAGCCGTGGACCCGTGGTTCAAACGAGCACCACTCCACACCTAATCAAAACAAAGAATTCAGCTGCTCTGTTTTCCCAGAGTGCAGCAAATTCGGTGGCTAGGCTAGCTAGTTTCTTGGGACATTTGTGGTCGTAGTGACTACATCTGTCATTAAAAAAATATGTTTTTTCAGCGATTTTCTTACTTTTAAGGGTAACTGTTACACTCAAGGGTGTGGTTTAACGTGATTATTGCCACGACAGTGATGCGGTCAGGAATGAGACGCACTGTCGTAGCAATAATCACGTTAAACCACACCCTCGAGTGTAATATTGCTTAAATCACTGATACGCTATTGGTCAACCAGCAGATCCAGTATGTGTGGCAGTGGCACATCTGGTTAACCACCTGGTTAACTCACTTCAGGAACCTTCTTGGCACACACCAGACAGTGGAAGGTGCTGAGAAGGAAATACCTGCAGTCCTAGAGGATCTCAACATTGATGACGGCCCTTTCACAGCAGGAGAGTTTGCCATGGTCAAAGCCTCCCTAAGGCAGGGGAAAAGTGCTGGACCTGACTGAGTTCCACCCGAGGTCATCAAGAACTGCAACCTTGATGAAGTCATCTTGGTGATCTGCAACCAGGCTCTAATGAAAAACAACATGCCAGAAATATGGTCTCTCTCTCACATCATCCCTGTACCAAAATCTGGAGATCTCTCAAAACCTGACAACTACCGTGGTATCAGCCTGACCTGTATCATTGCAAAAATGTTTAACCGCATGATACTGAACAGGTTAAGGAGCGCAATCGACCCCCACCTCAGGGAAAACCAAAATGGATTCCGAGAGGGGAGAACCACCTTAGCACAGATCCTTGCGCTAAGAAGGATCATTGAGGAGGTAAAGAGGAGCAACCTAGCAGCAGTGCTATGCTTCATAGACTTCAGGAAGGCCTTTGACTCAATCCATAGAGGAATGATGATGAGAATACTCAAGGCCTACGATGTCCCTCCGAAACTGCTCCGAGCCATTGAGACCATGTACACAGGAACGAGAGCCCGAGTGACAACGCCGGACGGTAACAGCAAGGAATTCGACATCCAAACCGGAGTGCTGCAGGGAGACACCCTAGCCCCCTTCCTTTTTATAATAGTATTGGACTATGCTCTGAGACAAGCTATTAAAGGAAGGGAGCCGGAGCTCGGCTTCACTATCGTACCCAGAAGGTCTACGAGACACCCTGCAGAAACCCTCACAGACCTGGACTGTGCTGATGACATCTGCCTGCTATCTGACCAAGTAAGGCAGGCACAGGCTCTCCTGACCAGAGTGGAGTTGGAGTGCGCTAAAGTTGGCCTCGGGCTAAATGCAAAGAAGACCGAGGTCATAACCTATAACATCCCCCAAGAACATCTGCCCCTAACAACAATAGAGGGTACTGCGCTAAAGGAAGTCAGTGACTTTAAATATCTGGGCGCATGGGTCGGCTCCACAGAGAAGGACCTTAAAGTGAGGAAAGCACTTGCCTGGAGAGCTCTTAATGGTATGACCAGTGTGTGGAAATCCAACCTCCCCCGACATATCAAGATAAGTTTCTTCACTGCGACCGTGGAGTCTGTTCTCCTCTATGGCTGTGAATGCTGGACACTAACACAAGCCCTACAGAAATCCCTGGATGGATGCTACACCAGAATGTTGCGTGTGGTTCTGAACATCAACCAGGACGAGCACATCACCAACAAGCGTCTGTATGGAGCATTACCAAGTGTATCAGAGAAGATAGCAGTAAGGAGGATGAGACTAGCTGGCCACTGCCACCGACACCAAGAACTCCCGGCCAAAAAGCTTGTACTGTGGGAACCAACACACGGGCATCGATCGAGAGGACGTCCCACACCTACCTATGTGGACGTACTAAAGAAGGATGCTGGTGCAGAAAGCACAAATGAGCTGGCCAGATGTATGGAGAACCGAGATGACTGGAGACGCCGATGGAGGGCTCATCTGAGGACGACGTAGAGAGAGCATGGGGCTTGAACCTGCATGTGCCAGCAGCCCGAACATCGAGGTACCACTACCTCTACCATCACACCACCCATACCTTTGCCTGACAGACCCATACCTTTTTCTGGGCACTTTTATCTTCTTCTTTCTTCAAAGTAAAGTTTTTTTCATCATTTTTTAGGATTTAAAAAAAAGACGAAAATCACTCCGAGACCATGGACTATAGCCCATGGTCTCGGAGTGATTTTCGTCTTTTTTTTTTCAAATCCTCAAAAATGAACAAAAACACTCCGAGACCATGGGCTATAGCCCATAGCCTCGGACTTTATACTATAGCATGCCGTTTTTCATCATTTTTGAGGATTTGAAAAAGAGACGAAAATCACTCCGAGACAATAGACTATAGCCCATGGTCTCGGAGTGATTTTCGTCTTTTTTTTTTCCAAATCCTCAAAAATGAACAAAAACACTCCGAGACCATGGGCTATAGCCCATGGCCTCGGACTTTATACTATAGCATGCCGTTTTTCATCATTTTTAAGGATTTGAAAAAAAGATGAAAATCACTCCGAGACAATGGACTATAGCCCATGGTCTCGGAGTGATTTTCGTCTTTTTTTCAAATCCTCAAAAATGATGAAAAACACTCCGAGACCATGGGCTATAGCCCATGGCCTCGGACGGCATACTATAGCATGCCGTTTTTCATCATTTTTGAGGATTTGAAAAAAAGATGAAAATCACTCCGAGACAATGGACTATAGCCCATGGTCTCGGAGTGATTTTCGTCTTTTTTTCAAATCCTCAAAAATGATGAAAAACACTCCGAGACCATGGGCTATAGCCCATGGCCTCGGACGGCATACTATAGCATGCCGTTTTTCATCATTTTTGAGGATTTGAAAAAAAGATGAAAATCACTCCGAGACAATGGACTATAGCCCATATATATAGTTTTTCTCAGCTCAATCAACAGGACCAGAACACACCTGGGCTGGCTGCCAGGATCACATCCACCAATGGGGAGGCTGTCTGTGTCCTGTCATGGTTTCTCCTCTGTATTATCTGATTAACATCCACGATTACACTTAAAAGCACTAAAGACACCTTTGATGCACAGCACCATTCAAATGCTCTGTACATGATCCCAAGGCCCCATTTGAAAAGTGACACCAAGAAGAACAACTTACAACCTAAAAATCACTGAGAGCTCAGTGGCACCCTTGTTAAGATGATGTCCATGTGAGCCAGAGGTTGTGAGTTCAAATCTGGCTGAGTTCCTGCTACTTTCACCTTGCAACATGTTTTGGAGAATAACATCCAGAAGAGAACTGGAAAGAGATGGAAAGCTGAGGAGATTCTCAGAGAGCATGGTGGCCTCTGTGATAAGCTGCTCTCTATGTGAACCACAGGTCGTGGGTTCAAGTTCAGCCCATGGCCTCAGACGGCATACTATAGCATGCCGTTTTTCATCATTTTTAAGGATTTGAAAAAAAGATGAAAATCACTCCGAGACAATGGACTATAGCCCATGTTCTCGGAGTGATTTTCGTCTTTTTTTCAAATCCTCAAAAATTATGAAAAACACTCCGAGACCATGGGCTATAGCCCATGGCCTCGGACGGCATACTATAGCATGCCGTTTTTCATCATTTTTGAGGATTTGAAAAAAAGATGAAAATCACTCCGAGACAATGGACTATAGCCCATGGTCTCGGAGTGATTTTCGTCTTTTTTTTTCAAATCCTCAAAAATGAAGAAAAACACTCCGAGACCATGGGCTATAGCCCATGGCCAAGGACGGCATACTATAGCATGCCGTTTTTTCATCATTTTTGAGGATTTGAAAAAAAGATGAAAATCACTCTGAGACAATGGACTATAATATAGCCCATGGTCTCGGAGTGATTTTCATCTTTTTTTTCAAATCCTCAAAAATGAAGAAAAACACTCCGAGACCATGGGATATAGCCCATGGCCTCGGACGGCATACTATAGCATGCCGTTTTTCATCATTTTTGAGGATTTGAAAAAAAGATGAAAATCACTCCGAGACAATGGACTATAGCCCATATATATAGTTTTTCTCAGCTCAATCAACAGGACCAGAACACACCCGGGCTGGCTGCCAGGATCACATCCACCAATGGGGAGGCTGTCTGTGTCCTGTCATGGTTTCTCCTCTGTATTATCTGATTAACATCCACGATTACACTTAAAAGCACTAAAGACACCTTTGATGCGCAGCACCATTCAAATGCTCTGTACATGATCCCAAGGCCCCATTTGAAAAGTGACACCAAGAAGAACAACTTACAACCTAAAAATCACTGAGAGCTCAGTGGCACCCTTGTTAAGATGATGTCCATGTGAGCCAGAGGTTGTGAGTTCAAATCCGGCTGAGTTCCTGCTACTTTCACCTTGCAGCATGTTTTGAGCATGGTGGCCTCTGTGATAAGCTGCTCTCTATGTGAACCACAGGTCGTGGGTTCAAGTTCAGCCCATGGCCTCAGACGGCATACTACAGCATGCCGTTTTTCATAATTTTTTAGGATTTTAAAAAAAGACGAAAATCACTCCGAGACCATGGGATATAGACCATGGCCTCGGACTTTATACTATAGCATGCCGTTTTTCATCATTTTTAAGGATTTGAAAAAAAGATGAAAATCACTCCGAGACAATGGACTATAGCCCATGTTCTCGGAGTGATTTTCGTCTTTTTTTCAAATCCTCAAAAATTATGAAAAACACTCCGAGACCATGGGCTATAGCCCATGGCCTCGGACGGCATACTATAGCATGCCGTTTTTCATCATTTTTGAGGATTTGAAAAAAAGATGAAAATCACTCCGAGACAATGGACTATAGCCCATGGTCTCGGAGTGATTTTCGTCTTTTTTTTTCAAATCCTCAAAAATGAAGAAAAACACTCCGAGACCATGGGCTATAGCCCATGGCCAAGGACGGCATACTATAGCATGCCGTTTTTTCATCATTTTTGAGGATTTGAAAAAAAGATGAAAATCACTCTGAGACAATGGACTATAATATAGCCCATGGTCTCGGAGTGATTTTCATCTTTTTTTTCAAATCCTCAAAAATGAAGAAAAACACTCCGAGACCATGGGATATAGCCCATGGCCTCGGACGGCATACTATAGCATGCCGTTTTTCATCATTTTTGAGGATTTGAAAAAAAGATGAAAATCACTCCGAGACAATGGACTATAGCCCATATATATAGTTTTTCTCAGCTCAATCAACAGGACCAGAACACACCCGGGCTGGCTGCCAGGATCACATCCACCAATGGGGAGGCTGTCTGTGTCCTGTCATGGTTTCTCCTCTGTATTATCTGATTAACATCCACGATTACACTTAAAAGCACTAAAGACACCTTTGATGCACAGCACCATTCAAATGCTCTGTACATGATCCCAAGGCCCCATTTGAAAAGTGACACCAAGAAGAACAACTTACAACCTAAAAATCACTGAGAGCTCAGTGGCACCCTTGTTAAGATGATGTCCATGTGAGCCAGAGGTTGTGAGTTCAAATCCGGCTGAGTTCCTGCTACTTTCACCTTGCAGCATGTTTTGAGCATGGTGGCCTCTGTGATAAGCTGCTCTCTATGTGAACCACAGGTCGTGGGTTCAAGTTCAGCCCATGGCCTCAGACGGCATACTACAGCATGCCGTTTTTCATCATTTTTTAGGATTTTAAAAAAAGACGAAAATCACTCCGAGACCATGGGATATAGCCCATGGCCTCGGACTTTATACTATAGCATGCCGTTTTTCATCATTTTTAAGGATTTGAAAAAAAGATGAAAATCACTCCGAGACAATGGACTATAGCCCATGGTCTCGGAGTGATTTTCGTCTTTTTTTCAAATCCTCAAAAATTATGAAAAACACTCCGAGACCATGGGCTATAGCCCATGGCCTCGGACGGCATACTATAGCATGCCGTTTTTCATCATTTTTGAGGATTTGAAAAAAAGATGAAAATCACTCCGAGACAATGGACTATAGCCCATGGTCTCGGAGTGATTTTCGTCTTTTTTTTTCAAATCCTCAAAAATTAAGAAAAACACTCCGAGACCATGGGCTATAGCCCATGGCCTCGGACGGCATACTATAGCATGCCGTTTTTCATCATTTTTGAGGATTTGAAAAAAAGACGAAAATCACTCCGAGACAATGGACTATAGCCCATGGTCTCGGAGTGATTTTCGTCTTTTTTTCAAATCCTCAAAAATGATGAAAAACACTCCGAGACAATGGACTATAGCCCATATATATAGTTTTTCTCAGCTCAATCAACAGGACCAGAACACACCTGGGCTGGCTGCCAGGATCACATCCACCAATGGGGAGGCTGTCTGTGTCCTGTCATGGTTTCTCCTCTGTATTATCTGATTAACATCCACGATTACACTTAAAAGCACTAAAGACACCTTTGATGCACAGCACCATTCAAATGCTCTGTACATGATCGCAAGGCCCCATTTGAAAAGTGACACCAAGAAGAACAACTTACAACCTAAAAATCAATGAGAGCTCAGTGGCACCCTTGTTAAGATGATGTCCATGTGAGCCAGAGGTTGTGAGTTCAAATCTGGCTGAGTTCCTGCTACTTTCACCTTGCAGCATGTTTTGGAGAATAACATCCAGAAGAGAACTGGAAAGAGATGGAAAGCTGAGGAGATTCTCAGAGAGCATGGTGGCCTCTGTGATAAGCTGCTCTCTATGTGAACCACAGGTCGTGGGTTCAAGTTCAGCCCATGGCCTCAGACGGCATACTACAGCATGCCGTTTTTCATCATTTTTTAGGATTTAAAAAAAAGACGAAAATCACTCCGAGACCATGGACTATAGCCCATGGTCTCGGAGTGATTTTCGTCTTTTTTTCAAATCCTCAAAAATGATGAAAAACACTCCGAGACCATGGGCTATAGCCCATGGCCTCGGACGGCATACTATAGCATGCCGTTTTTCATCATTTTTGAGGATTTGAAAAAAAGATGAAAATCACTCCGAGACCATGGACTATAGCCCATGGTCTCGGAGTGATTTTCGTCTTTTTTTCAAATCCTCAAAAATGATGAAAAACACTCCGAGACCATGGGCTATAGCCCATGGCCTCGGACGGCATACTATAGCATGCCGTTTTTCATCATTTTTGAGGATTTGAAAAAAAGATGAAAATCACTCCGAGACAATGGACTATAGCCCATGGTCTCGGAGTGATTTTCGTCTTTTTTTCAAATCCTCAAAAATGATGAAAAACACTCCGAGACCATGGGCTATAGCCCATGGCCTCGGACGGCATACTATAGCATGCCGTTTTTCAACATTTTTGAGGATTTGAAAAAAAGATGAAAATCACTCCGAGACAATGGACTATAGCCCATGGTCTCGGAGTGATTTTCGTCTTTTTTTTTCAAATCCTCAAAAATGATGAAAAACACTCCGAGACCATGGGCTATAGCCCATGGCCTCGGACGGCATACTATAGCATGCCGTTTTTCAACATTTTTGAGGATTTGAAAAAAATATGAAAATCACTCCGAGACAATGGACTATAGCCCATGGTCTCGGAGTGATTTTCGTCTTTTTTTTTCAAATCCTCAAAAATGAAGAAAAACACTCCGAGACCATGGGCTATAGCCCATGGCCTCGGACGGCATACTATAGCATGCCGTTTTTCATCATTTTTGAGGATTTGAAAAAAAGACGAAAATCACTCCGAGACAATGGACTATAGCCCATGGTCTCGGAGTGATTTTCGTCTTTTTTTCAAATCCTCAAAAATGATGAAAAACACTCCGAGACCATGGGCTATAGCCCATGGCCTCGGACGGCATACTATAGCATGCCGTTTTTTCATCATTTTTGAGGATTTGAAAAAAAGATGAAAATCACTCCGAGACAATGGACTATAGCCCATGGTCTCGGAGTGATTTTCGTCTTTTTTTTTCAAATCCTCAAAAATGAAGAAAAACACTCCGAGACCATGGGCTATAGCCCATGGCCTCGGACGGCATACTATAGCATGCCGTTTTTCATCATTTTTGAGGATTTGAAAAAAAGATGAAAATCACTCCGAGACAATGGACTATAGCCCATATATATAGTTTTTCTCAGCTCAATCAACAGGACCAGAACACACCTGGGCTGGCTGCCAGGATCACATCCACCAATGGGGAGGCTGTCTGTGTCCTGTCATGGTTTCTCCTCTGTATTATCTGATTAACATCCACGATTACACTTAAAAGCACTAAAGACACCTTTGATGCACAGCACCATTCAAATGCTCTGTACATGATCCCAAGGCCCCATTTGAAAAGTGACACCAAGAAGAACAACTTACAACCTAAAAATCACTGAGAGCTCAGTGGCACCCTTGTTAAGATGATGTCCATGTGAGCCAGAGGTTGTGAGTTCAAATCCGGCTGAGTTCCTGCTACTTTCACCTTGCAGCATGTTTTGGAGAATAACATCCAGAAGAGAACTGGAAAGAGATGGAAAGCTGAGGAGATTCTCAGAGAGCATGGTGGCCTCTGTGATAAGCTGCTCTCTATGTGAACCACAGGTCGTGGGTTCAAGTTCAGCCCATGGCCTCAGACGGCATACTACAGCATGCCGTTTTTCATCATTTTTTAGGATTTAAAAAAAAGACGAAAATCACTCCGAGACCATGGGCTATAGCCCATGGCCTCGGACTTTATACTATAGCATGCCGTTTTTCATCATTTTTAAGGATTTGAAAAAAAGATGAAAATCACTCCGAGACAATGGACTATAGCCCATGGTCTCGGAGTGATTTTCGTCTTTTTTTTCAAATCCTCAAAAATGAAGAAAAACACTCCGAGACCATGGGCTATAGCCCATGGCCTCGGACGGCATACTATAGCATGCCGTTTTTCATCATTTTTGAGGATTTGAAAAAAAGACGAAAATCACTCCGAGACAATGGACTATAGCCCATGGTCTCGGAGTGATTTTCGTCTTTTTTTCAAATCCTCAAAAATGATGAAAAACACTCCGAGACCATGGGCTATAGCCCATGGCCTCGGACGGCATACTATAGCATGCCGTTTTTTCTACATTTTTGAGGATTTGAAAAAAAGATAAAAATCACTCTGAGACAATGGACTATAGCCCATGGTCTCGGAGTGATTTTCGTCTTTTTTTCAAATCCTCAAAAATGATGAAAAACACTCCGAGACCATGGGCTATAGCCCATGGCCTCGGACGGCATACTATAGCATGCCGTTTTTCATCATTTTTGAGGATTTGAAAAAAAGATGAAAATCACTCCGAGACAATGGACTATAGCCCATATATATAGTTTTTCTCAGCTCAATCAACAGGACCAGAACACACCTGGGCTGGCTGCCAGGATCACATCCACCAATGGGGAGGCTGTCTGTGTCCTGTCATGGTTTCTCCTCTGTATTATCTGATTAACATCCACGATTACACTTAAAAGCACTAAAGACACCTTTGATGCACAGCACCATTCAAATGCTCTGTACATGATCCCAAGGCCCCATTTGAAAAGTGACACCAAGAAGAACAACTTACAACCTAAAAATCACTGAGAGCTCAGTGGCACCCTTGTTAAGATGATGTCCATGTGAGCCAGAGGTTGTGAGTTCAAATCTGGCTGAGTTCCTGCTACTTTCACCTTGCAGCATGTTTTGGAGAATAACATCCAGAAGAGAACTGGAAAGAGATGGAAAGCTGAGGAGATTCTCAGAGAGCATGGTGGCCTCTGTGATAAGCTGCTCTCTATGTGAACCACAGGTCGTGGGTTCAAGTTCAGCCCATGGCCTCAGACGGCATACTACAGCATGCCGTTTTTCATCATTTTTTAGGATTTAAAAAAAAGACGAAAATCACTCCGAGACCATGGACTATAGCCCATGGTCTCGGAGTGATTTTCGTCTTTTTTTCAAATCCTCAAAAATGATGAAAAACACTCCGAGACCATGGGCTATAGCCCATGGCCTCGGACGGCATACTATAGCATGCCGTTTTTCATCATTTTTGAGGATTTGAAAAAAAGATGAAAATCACTCCGAGACCATGGACTATAGCCCATGGTCTCGGAGTGATTTTCGTCTTTTTTTCAAATCCTCAAAAATGATGAAAAACACTCCGAGACCATGGGCTATAGCCCATGGCCTCGGACGGCATACTATAGCATGCCGTTTTTCATCATTTTTGAGGATTTGAAAAAAAGATGAAAATCACTCCGAGACAATGGACTATAGCCCATGGTCTCGGAGTGATTTTCGTCTTTTTTTCAAATCCTCAAAAATGATGAAAAACACTCCGAGACCATGGGCTATAGCCCATGGCCTCGGACGGCATACTATAGCATGCCGTTTTTCAACATTTTTGAGGATTTGAAAAAAAGATGAAAATCACTCCGAGACAATGGACTATAGCCCATGGTCTCGGAGTGATTTTCGTCTTTTTTTTTTCAAATCCTCAAAAATGAAGAAAAACACTCCGAGACCATGGGCTATAGCCCATGGCCTCGGACGGCATACTATAGCATGCCGTTTTTCATCATTTTTGAGGATTTGAAAAAAAGACGAAAATCACTCCGAGACAATGGACTATAGCCCATGGTCTCGGAGTGATTTTCGTCTTTTTTTCAAATCCTCAAAAATGATGAAAAACACTCCGAGACCATGGGCTATAGCCCATGGCCTCGGACGGCATACTATAGCATGCCGTTTTTTCATCATTTTTGAGGATTTGAAAAAAAGATGAAAATCACTCCGAGACAATGGACTATAGCCCATGGTCTCGGAGTGATTTTCGTCTTTTTTTCAAATCCTCAAAAATGATGAAAAACACTCCGAGACCATGGGCTATAGCCCATGGCCTCGGACGGCATACTATAGCATGCCGTTTTTCATCATTTTTGAGGATTTGAAAAAAAGATGAAAATCACTCCGAGACAATGGACTATAGCCCATATATATAGTTTTTCTCAGCTCAATCAACAGGACCAGAACACACCTGGGCTGGCTGCCAGGATCACATCCACCAATGGGGAGGCTGTCTGTGTCCTGTCATGGTTTCTCCTCTGTATTATCTGATTAACATCCACGATTACACTTAAAAGCACTAAAGACACCTTTGATGCACAGCACCATTCAAATGCTCTGTACATGATCCCAAGGCCCCATTTGAAAAGTGACACCAAGAAGAACAACTTTCAACCTAAAAATCACTGAGAGCTCAGTGGCACCCTTGTTAAGATGATGTCCATGTGAGCCAGAGGTTGTGAGTTCAAATCCGGCTGAGTTCCTGCTACTTTCACCTTGCAGCATATTTTGGAGAATAACATCCAGAAGAGAACTGGAAAGAGATGGAAAGCTGAGGAGATTCTCAGAGAGCATGGTGGCCTCTGTGATAAGCTACTCTCTATGTGAACCACAGGTCGTGGGTTCAAGTTCAGCCCATGGCCTCAGACGGCATACTACAGCATGCCGTTTTTCATCATTTTTTAGGATTTAAAAAAAAGACGAAAATCACTCCGAGACCATGGACTATAGCCCATGGTCTCGGAGTGATTTTCGTCTTTTTTTCAAATCCTCAAAAATGATGAAAAACACTCCGAGACCATGGGCTATAGCCCATGGCCTCGGACGGCATACTATATAGCATGCCGTTTTTCATCATTTTTGAGGATTTGAAAAAAAGATGAAAATCACTCCGAGACAATGGACTATAGCCCATGGTCTCGGAGTGATTTTCGTCTTTTTTTTTCAAATCCTCAAAAATGAAGAAAAACACTCCGAGACCATGGGCTATAGCCCATGGCCTCGGACGGCATACTATAGCATGCCGTTTTTCATCATTTTTGAGGATTTGAAAAAAAGACGAAAATCACTCCGAGACAATGGACTATAGCCCATGGTCTCGGAGTGATTTTCGTCTTTTTTTCAAATCCTCAAAAATGATGAAAAACACTCCGAGACCATGGGCTATAGCCCATGGCCTCGGACGGCATACTATAGCATGCCGTTTTTTCATCATTTTTGAGGATTTGAAAAAAAGATGAAAATCACTCTGAGACAATGGACTATAGCCCATGGTCTCGGAGTGATTTTCGTCTTTTTTTCAAATCCTCAAAAATGATGAAAAACACTCCGAGACCATGGGCTATAGCCCATGGCCTCGGACGGCATACTATAGCATGCCGTTTTTCATCATTTTTGAGGATTTGAAAAAAAGATGAAAATCACTCCGAGACAATGGACTATAGCCCATATATATAGTTTTTCTCAGCTCAATCAACAGGACCAGAACACACCCGGGCTGGCTGCCAGGATCACATCCACCAATGGGGAGGCTGTCTGTGTCCTGTCATGGTTTCTCCTCTGTATTATCTGATTAACATCCACGATTACACTTAAAAGCACTAAAGACACCTTTGATGCACAGCACCATTCAAATGCTCTGTACATGATCCCAAGGCCCCATTTGAAAAGTGACACCAAGAAGAACAACTTACAACCTAAAAATCACTGAGAGCTCAGTGGCACCCTTGTTAAGATGATGTCCATGTGAGCCAGAGGTTGTGAGTTCAAATCCGGCTGAGTTCCTGCTACTTTCACCTTGCAGCATGTTTTGAGCATGGTGGCCTCTGTGATAAGCTGCTCTCTATGTGAACCACAGGTCGTGGGTTCAAGTTCAGCCCATGGCCTCAGACGGCATACTACAGCATGCCGTTTTTCATCATTTTTTAGGATTTAAAAAAAAGACGAAAATCACTCCGAGACCATGGGATATAGCCCATGGCCTCGGACTTTATACTATAGCATGCCGTTTTTCATCATTTTTAAGGATTTGAAAAAAAGATGAAAATCACTCCGAGACAATGGACTATAGCCCATGGTCTCGGAGTGATTTTCGTCTTTTTTTCAAATCCTCAAAAATTATGAAAAACACTCCGAGACCATGGGCTATAGCCCATGGCCTCGGACGGCATACTATAGCATGCCGTTTTTCATCATTTTTGAGGATTTGAAAAAAAGATGAAAATCACTCCGAGACAATGGACTATAGCCCATGGTCTCGGAGTGATTTTCGTCTTTTTTTTTCAAATCCTCAAAAATTAAGAAAAACACTCCGAGACCATGGGCTATAGCCCATGGCCTCGGACGGCATACTATAGCATGCCGTTTTTCATCATTTTTGAGGATTTGAAAAAAAGACGAAAATCACTCCGAGACAATGGACTATAGCCCA
Source organism: Electrona antarctica (assembly GCF_951216825.1). NCBI lineage: Eukaryota > Metazoa > Chordata > Actinopteri > Myctophiformes > Myctophidae > Electrona > Electrona antarctica. The sequence goes on from NC_136797.1 coordinate 21,829,655, forward strand.
TGGTCTCGGAGTGATTTTCGTCTTTTTTTCAAATCCTCAAAAATGATGAAAAACACTCCGAGACAATGGACTATAGCCCATATATATAGTTTTTCTCAGCTCAATCAACAGGACCAGAACACACCTGGGCTGGCTGCCAGGATCACATCCACCAATGGGGAGGCTGTCTGTGTCCTGTCATGGTTTCTCCTCTGTATTATCTGATTAACATCCACGATTACACTTAAAAGCACTAAAGACACCTTTGATGCACAGCACCATTCAAATGCTCTGTACATGATCGCAAGGCCCCATTTGAAAAGTGACACCAAGAAGAACAACTTACAACCTAAAAATCAATGAGAGCTCAGTGGCACCCTTGTTAAGATGATGTCCATGTGAGCCAGAGGTTGTGAGTTCAAATCTGGCTGAGTTCCTGCTACTTTCACCTTGCAGCATGTTTTGGAGAATAACATCCAGAAGAGAACTGGAAAGAGATGGAAAGCTGAGGAGATTCTCAGAGAGCATGGTGGCCTCTGTGATAAGCTGCTCTCTATGTGAACCACAGGTCGTGGGTTCAAGTTCAGCCCATGGCCTCAGACGGCATACTACAGCATGCCGTTTTTCATCATTTTTTAGGATTTAAAAAAAAGACGAAAATCACTCCGAGACCATGGACTATAGCCCATGGTCTCGGAGTGATTTTCGTCTTTTTTTCAAATCCTCAAAAATGATGAAAAACACTCCGAGACCATGGGCTATAGCCCATGGCCTCGGACGGCATACTATAGCATGCCGTTTTTCATCATTTTTGAGGATTTGAAAAAAAGATGAAAATCACTCCGAGACCATGGACTATAGCCCATGGTCTCGGAGTGATTTTCGTCTTTTTTTCAAATCCTCAAAAATGATGAAAAACACTCCGAGACCATGGGCTATAGCCCATGGCCTCGGACGGCATACTATAGCATGCCGTTTTTCATCATTTTTGAGGATTTGAAAAAAAGATGAAAATCACTCCGAGACAATGGACTATAGCCCATGGTCTCGGAGTGATTTTCGTCTTTTTTTTTCAAATCCTCAAAAATGATGAAAAACACTCCGAGACCATGGGCTATAGCCCATGGCCTCGGACGGCATACTATAGCATGCCGTTTTTCAACATTTTTGAGGATTTGAAAAAAATATGAAAATCACTCCGAGACAATGGACTATAGCCCATGGTCTCGGAGTGATTTTCGTCTTTTTTTTTCAAATCCTCAAAAATGAAGAAAAACACTCCGAGACCATGGGCTATAGCCCATGGCCTCGGACGGCATACTATAGCATGCCGTTTTTCAACATTTTTGAGGATTTGAAAAAAAGATGAAAATCACTCCGAGACAATGGACTATAGCCCATGGTCTCGGAGTGATTTTCGTCTTTTTTTTTCAAATCCTCAAAAATGATGAAAAACACTCCGAGACCATGGGCTATAGCCCATGGCCTCGGACGGCATACTATAGCATGCCGTTTTTCAACATTTTTGAGGATTTGAAAAAAATATGAAAATCACTCCGAGACAATGGACTATAGCCCATGGTCTCGGAGTGATTTTCGTCTTTTTTTTTCAAATCCTCAAAAATGAAGAAAAACACTCCGAGACCATGGGCTATAGCCCATGGCCTCGGACGGCATACTATAGCATGCCGTTTTTCATCATTTTTGAGGATTTGAAAAAAAGACGAAAATCACTCCGAGACAATGGACTATAGCCCATGGTCTCGGAGTGATTTTCGTCTTTTTTTCAAATCCTCAAAAATGATGAAAAACACTCCGAGACCATGGGCTATAGCCCATGGCCTCGGACGGCATACTATAGCATGCCGTTTTTTCATCATTTTTGAGGATTTGAAAAAAAGATGAAAATCACTCCGAGACAATGGACTATAGCCCATGGTCTCGGAGTGATTTTCGTCTTTTTTTTCAAATCCTCAAAAATGAAGAAAAACACTCCGAGACCATGGGCTATAGCCCATGGCCTCGGACGGCATACTATAGCATGCCGTTTTTCATCATTTTTGAGGATTTGAAAAAAAGATGAAAATCACTCCGAGACAATGGACTATAGCCCATATATATAGTTTTTCTCAGCTCAATCAACAGGACCAGAACACACCTGGGCTGGCTGCCAGGATCACATCCACCAATGGGGAGGCTGTCTGTGTCCTGTCATGGTTTCTCCTCTGTATTATCTGATTAACATCCACGATTACACTTAAAAGCACTAAAGACACCTTTGATGCACAGCACCATTCAAATGCTCTGCACATGATCCCAAGGCCCCATTTGAAAAGTGACACCAAGAAGAACAACTTACAACCTAAAAATCACTGAGAGCTCAGTGGCACCCTTGTTAAGATGATGTCCATGTGAGCCAGAGGTTGTGAGTTCAAATCCGGCTGAGTTCCTGCTACTTTCACCTTGCAGCATGTTTTGGAGAATAACATCCAGAAGAGAACTGGAAAGAGATGGAAAGCTGAGGAGATTCTCAGAGAGCATGGTGGCCTCTGTGATAAGCTGCTCTCTATGTGAACCACAGGTCGTGGGTTCAAGTTCAGCCCATGGCCTCAGACGGCATTCTACAGCATGCCGTTTTTCATCATTTTTTAGGATTTAAAAAAAAGACGAAAATCACTCCGAGACCATGGGCTATAGCCCATGGCCTCGGACTTTATACTATAGCATGCCGTTTTTCATCATTTTTAAGGATTTGAAAAAAAGATGAAAATCACTCCGAGACAATGGACTATAGCCCATGGTCTCGGAGTGATTTTCGTCTTTTTTTTCAAATCCTCAAAAATGAAGAAAAACACTCCGAGACCATGGGCTATAGCCCATGGCCTCGGACGGCATACTATAGCATGCCGTTTTTCATCATTTTTGAGGATTTGAAAAAAAGACGAAAATCACTCCGAGACAATGGACTATAGCCCATGGTCTCGGAGTGATTTTCGTCTTTTTTTCAAATCCTCAAAAATGATGAAAAACACTCCGAGACCATGGGCTATAGCCCATGGCCTCGGACGGCATACTATAGCATGCCGTTTTTTCTACATTTTTGAGGATTTGAAAAAAAGATGAAAATCACTCTGAGACCATGGACTATAGCCCATGGTCTCGGAGTGATTTTCGTCTTTTTTTCAAATCCTCAAAAATGATGAAAAACACTCCGAGACCATGGGCTATAGCCCATGGCCTCGGACGGCATACTATAGCATGCCGTTTTTCATCATTTTTGAGGATTTGAAAAAAGATGAAAATCACTCCGAGACAATGGACTATAGCCCATGGTCTCGGAGTGATTTTCGTCTTTTTTTCAAATCCTCAAAAATGATGAAAAACACTCCGAGACCATGGGCTATAGCCCATGGCCTCGGACGGCATACTATAGCATGCCGTTTTTCAACATTTTTGAGGATTTGAAAAAAAGATGAAAATCACTCCGAGACAATGGACTATAGCCCATGGTCTCGGAGTGATTTTCGTCTTTTTTTTTCAAATCCTCAAAAATGATGAAAAACACTCCGAGACCATGGGCTATAGCCCATGGCCTCGGACGGCATACTATAGCATGCCGTTTTTCAACATTTTTGAGGATTTGAAAAAAATATGAAAATCACTCCGAGACAATGGACTATAGCCCATGGTCTCGGAGTGATTTTCGTCTTTTTTTTTCAAATCCTCAAAAATGAAGAAAAACACTCCGAGACCATGGGCTATAGCCCATGGCCTCGGACGGCATACTATAGCATGCCGTTTTTCATCATTTTTGAGGATTTGAAAAAAAGACGAAAATCACTCCGAGACAATGGACTATAGCCCATGGTCTCGGAGTGATTTTCGTCTTTTTTTCAAATCCTCAAAAATGATGAAAAACACTCCGAGACCATGGGCTATAGCCACGGCATACTATAGCATGCCGTTTTTTCATCATTTTTGAGGATTTGAAAAAAAGATGAAAATCACTCCGAGACAATGGACTATAGCCCATGGTCTCGGAGTGATTTTCGTCTTTTTTTTTCAAATCCTCAAAAATGAAGAAAAACACTCCGAGACCATGGGCTATAGCCCATGGCCTCGGACGGCATACTATAGCATGCCGTTTTTCATCATTTTTGAGGATTTGAAAAAAAGACGAAAATCACTCCGAGACAATGGACTATAGCCCATGGTCTCGGAGTGATTTTCGTCTTTTTTTCAAATCCTCAAAAATGATGAAAAACACTCCGAGACCATGGGCTATAGCCCATGGCCTCGGACGGCATACTATAGCATGCCGTTTTTTCTACATTTTTGAGGATTTGAAAAAAAGATAAAAATCACTCTGAGACAATGGACTATAGCCCATGGTCTCGGAGTGATTTTCGTCTTTTTTTCAAATCCTCAAAAATGATGAAAAACACTCCGAGACCATGGGCTATAGCCCATGGCCTCGGACGGCATACTATAGCATGCCGTTTTTCATCATTTTTGAGGATTTGAAAAAAAGATGAAAATCACTCCGAGACAATGGACTATAGCCCATATATATAGTTTTTCTCAGCTCAATCAACAGGACCAGAACACACCTGGGCTGGCTGCCAGGATCACATCCACCAATGGGGAGGCTGTCTGTGTCCTGTCATGGTTTCTCCTCTGTATTATCTGATTAACATCCACGATTACACTTAAAAGCACTAAAGACACCTTTGATGCACAGCACCATTCAAATGCTCTGCACATGATCCCAAGGCCCCATTTGAAAAGTGACACCAAGAAGAACAACTTACAACCTAAAAATCACTGAGAGCTCAGTGGCACCCTTGTTAAGATGATGTCCATGTGAGCCAGAGGTTGTGAGTTCAAATCCGGCTGAGTTCCTGCTACTTTCACCTTGCAGCATGTTTTGGAGAATAACATCCAGAAGAGAACTGGAAAGAGATGGAAAGCTGAGGAGATTCTCAGAGAGCATGGTGGCCTCTGTGATAAGCTGCTCTCTATGTGAACCACAGGTCGTGGGTTCAAGTTCAGCCCATGGCCTCAGACGGCATTCTACAGCATGCCGTTTTTCATCATTTTTTAGGATTTAAAAAAAAGACGAAAATCACTCCGAGACCATGGGCTATAGCCCATGGCCTCGGACTTTATACTATAGCATGCCGTTTTTCATCATTTTTAAGGATTTGAAAAAAAGATGAAAATCACTCCGAGACAATGGACTATAGCCCATGGTCTCGGAGTGATTTTCGTCTTTTTTTTCAAATCCTCAAAAATGAAGAAAAACACTCCGAGACCATGGGCTATAGCCCATGGCCTCGGACGGCATACTATAGCATGCCGTTTTTCATCATTTTTGAGGATTTGAAAAAAAGACGAAAATCACTCCGAGACAATGGACTATAGCCCATGGTCTCGGAGTGATTTTCGTCTTTTTTTCAAATCCTCAAAAATGATGAAAAACACTCCGAGACCATGGGCTATAGCCCATGGCCTCGGACGGCATACTATAGCATGCCGTTTTTTCTACATTTTTGAGGATTTGAAAAAAAGATGAAAATCACTCTGAGACCATGGACTATAGCCCATGGTCTCGGAGTGATTTTCGTCTTTTTTTCAAATCCTCAAAAATGATGAAAAACACTCCGAGACCATGGGCTATAGCCCATGGCCTCGGACGGCATACTATAGCATGCCGTTTTTCATCATTTTTGAGGATTTGAAAAAAAGATGAAAATCACTCCGAGACAATGGACTATAGCCCATGGTCTCGGAGTGATTTTCGTCTTTTTTTCAAATCCTCAAAAATGATGAAAAACACTCCGAGACCATGGGCTATAGCCCATGGCCTCGGACGGCATACTATAGCATGCCGTTTTTCAACATTTTTGAGGATTTGAAAAAAAGATGAAAATCACTCCGAGACAATGGACTATAGCCCATGGTCTCGGAGTGATTTTCGTCTTTTTTTTTCAAATCCTCAAAAATGATGAAAAACACTCCGAGACCATGGGCTATAGCCCATGGCCTCGGACGGCATACTATAGCATGCCGTTTTTCAACATTTTTGAGGATTTGAAAAAAATATGAAAATCACTCCGAGACAATGGACTATAGCCCATGGTCTCGGAGTGATTTTCGTCTTTTTTTTTCAAATCCTCAAAAATGAAGAAAAACACTCCGAGACCATGGGCTATAGCCCATGGCCTCGGACGGCATACTATAGCATGCCGTTTTTCATCATTTTTGAGGATTTGAAAAAAAGACGAAAATCACTCCGAGACAATGGACTATAGCCCATGGTCTCGGAGTGATTTTCGTCTTTTTTTCAAATCCTCAAAAATGATGAAAAACACTCCGAGACCATGGGCTATAGCCACGGCATACTATAGCATGCCGTTTTTTCATCATTTTTGAGGATTTGAAAAAAAGATGAAAATCACTCCGAGACAATGGACTATAGCCCATGGTCTCGGAGTGATTTTCGTCTTTTTTTTTCAAATCCTCAAAAATGAAGAAAAACACTCCGAGACCATGGGCTATAGCCCATGGCCTCGGACGGCATACTATAGCATGCCGTTTTTCATCATTTTTGAGGATTTGAAAAAAAGACGAAAATCACTCCGAGACAATGGACTATAGCCCATGGTCTCGGAGTGATTTTCGTCTTTTTTTCAAATCCTCAAAAATGATGAAAAACACTCCGAGACCATGGGCTATAGCCCATGGCCTCGGACGGCATACTATAGCATGCCGTTTTTTCTACATTTTTGAGGATTTGAAAAAAAGATAAAAATCACTCTGAGACAATGGACTATAGCCCATGGTCTCGGAGTGATTTTCGTCTTTTTTTCAAATCCTCAAAAATGATGAAAAACACTCCGAGACCATGGGCTATAGCCCATGGCCTCGGACGGCATACTATAGCATGCCGTTTTTCATCATTTTTGAGGATTTGAAAAAAAGATGAAAATCACTCCGAGACAATGGACTATAGCCCATATATATAGTTTTTCTCAGCTCAATCAACAGGACCAGAACACACCTGGGCTGGCTGCCAGGATCACATCCACCAATGGGGAGGCTGTCTGTGTCCTGTCATGGTTTCTCCTCTGTATTATCTGATTAACATCCACGATTACACTTAAAAGCACTAAAGACACCTTTGATGCACAGCACCATTCAAATGCTCTGTACATGATCCCAAGGCCCCATTTGAAAAGTGACACCAAGAAGAACAACTTACAACCTAAAAATCACTGAGAGCTCAGTGGCACCCTTGTTAAGATGATGTCCATGTGAGCCAGAGGTTGTGAGTTCAAATCTGGCTGAGTTCCTGCTACTTTCACCTTGCAGCATGTTTTGGAGAATAACATCCAGAAGAGAACTGGAAAGAGATGGAAAGCTGAGGAGATTCTCAGAGAGCATGGTGGCCTCTGTGATAAGCTGCTCTCTATGTGAACCACAGGTCGTGGGTTCAAGTTCAGCCCATGGCCTCAGACGGCATACTACAGCATGCCGTTTTTCATCATTTTTTAGGATTTAAAAAAAAGACGAAAATCACTCCGAGACCATGGACTATAGCCCATGGTCTCGGAGTGATTTTCGTCTTTTTTTCAAATCCTCAAAAATGATGAAAAACACTCCGAGACCATGGGCTATAGCCCATGGCCTCGGACGGCATACTATAGCATGCCGTTTTTCATCATTTTTGAGGATTTGAAAAAAAGATGAAAATCACTCCGAGACCATGGACTATAGCCCATGGTCTCGGAGTGATTTTCGTCTTTTTTTCAAATCCTCAAAAATGATGAAAAACACTCCGAGACCATGGGCTATAGCCCATGGCCTCGGACGGCATACTATAGCATGCCGTTTTTCATCATTTTTGAGGATTTGAAAAAAAGATGAAAATCACTCCGAGACAATGGACTATAGCCCATGGTCTCGGAGTGATTTTCGTCTTTTTTTCAAATCCTCAAAAATGATGAAAAACACTCCGAGACCATGGGCTATAGCCCATGGCCTCGGACGGCATACTATAGCATGCCGTTTTTCAACATTTTTGAGGATTTGAAAAAAAGATGAAAATCACTCCGAGACAATGGACTATAGCCCATGGTCTCGGAGTGATTTTCGTCTTTTTTTTTTCAAATCCTCAAAAATGAAGAAAAACACTCCGAGACCATGGGCTATAGCCCATGGCCTCGGACGGCATACTATAGCATGCCGTTTTTCATCATTTTTGAGGATTTGAAAAAAAGACGAAAATCACTCCGAGACAATGGACTATAGCCCATGGTCTCGGAGTGATTTTCGTCTTTTTTTCAAATCCTCAAAAATGATGAAAAACACTCCGAGACCATGGGCTATAGCCCATGGCCTCGGACGGCATACTATAGCATGCCGTTTTTTCATCATTTTTGAGGATTTGAAAAAAAGATGAAAATCACTCCGAGACAATGGACTATAGCCCATGGTCTCGGAGTGATTTTCGTCTTTTTTTCAAATCCTCAAAAATGATGAAAAACACTCCGAGACCATGGGCTATAGCCCATGGCCTCGGACGGCATACTATAGCATGCCGTTTTTCATCATTTTTGAGGATTTGAAAAAAAGATGAAAATCACTCCGAGACAATGGACTATAGCCCATATATATAGTTTTTCTCAGCTCAATCAACAGGACCAGAACACACCTGGGCTGGCTGCCAGGATCACATCCACCAATGGGGAGGCTGTCTGTGTCCTGTCATGGTTTCTCCTCTGTATTATCTGATTAACATCCACGATTACACTTAAAAGCACTAAAGACACCTTTGATGCACAGCACCATTCAAATGCTCTGTACATGATCCCAAGGCCCCATTTGAAAAGTGACACCAAGAAGAACAACTTTCAACCTAAAAATCACTGAGAGCTCAGTGGCACCCTTGTTAAGATGATGTCCATGTGAGCCAGAGGTTGTGAGTTCAAATCCGGCTGAGTTCCTGCTACTTTCACCTTGCAGCATATTTTGGAGAATAACATCCAGAAGAGAACTGGAAAGAGATGGAAAGCTGAGGAGATTCTCAGAGAGCATGGTGGCCTCTGTGATAAGCTACTCTCTATGTGAACCACAGGTCGTGGGTTCAAGTTCAGCCCATGGCCTCAGACGGCATACTACAGCATGCCGTTTTTCATCATTTTTTAGGATTTAAAAAAAAGACGAAAATCACTCCGAGACCATGGACTATAGCCCATGGTCTCGGAGTGATTTTCGTCTTTTTTTCAAATCCTCAAAAATGATGAAAAACACTCCGAGACCATGGGCTATAGCCCATGGCCTCGGACGGCATACTATATAGCATGCCGTTTTTCATCATTTTTGAGGATTTGAAAAAAAGATGAAAATCACTCCGAGACAATGGACTATAGCCCATGGTCTCGGAGTGATTTTCGTCTTTTTTTTTCAAATCCTCAAAAATGAAGAAAAACACTCCGAGACCATGGGCTATAGCCCATGGCCTCGGACGGCATACTATAGCATGCCGTTTTTCATCATTTTTGAGGATTTGAAAAAAAGACGAAAATCACTCCGAGACAATGGACTATAGCCCATGGTCTCGGAGTGATTTTCGTCTTTTTTTCAAATCCTCAAAAATGATGAAAAACACTCCGAGACCATGGGCTATAGCCCATGGCCTCGGACGGCATACTATAGCATGCCGTTTTTTCATCATTTTTGAGGATTTGAAAAAAAGATGAAAATCACTCTGAGACAATGGACTATAGCCCATGGTCTCGGAGTGATTTTCGTCTTTTTTTCAAATCCTCAAAAATGATGAAAAACACTCCGAGACCATGGGCTATAGCCCATGGCCTCGGACGGCATACTATAGCATGCCGTTTTTCATCATTTTTGAGGATTTGAAAAAAAGATGAAAATCACTCCGAGACAATGGACTATAGCCCATATATATAGTTTTTCTCAGCTCAATCAACAGGACCAGAACACACCCGGGCTGGCTGCCAGGATCACATCCACCAATGGGGAGGCTGTCTGTGTCCTGTCATGGTTTCTCCTCTGTATTATCTGATTAACATCCACGATTACACTTAAAAGCACTAAAGACACCTTTGATGCACAGCACCATTCAAATGCTCTGTACATGATCCCAAGGCCCCATTTGAAAAGTGACACCAAGAAGAACAACTTACAACCTAAAAATCACTGAGAGCTCAGTGGCACCCTTGTTAAGATGATGTCCATGTGAGCCAGAGGTTGTGAGTTCAAATCCGGCTGAGTTCCTGCTACTTTCACCTTGCAGCATGTTTTGAGCATGGTGGCCTCTGTGATAAGCTGCTCTCTATGTGAACCACAGGTCGTGGGTTCAAGTTCAGCCCATGGCCTCAGACGGCATACTACAGCATGCCGTTTTTCATCATTTTTTAGGATTTAAAAAAAAGACGAAAATCACTCCGAGACCATGGGATATAGCCCATGGCCTCGGACTTTATACTATAGCATGCCGTTTTTCATCATTTTTAAGGATTTGAAAAAAAGATGAAAATCACTCCGAGACAATGGACTATAGCCCATGGTCTCGGAGTGATTTTCGTCTTTTTTTCAAATCCTCAAAAATTATGAAAAACACTCCGAGACCATGGGCTATAGCCCATGGCCTCGGACGGCATACTATAGCATGCCGTTTTTCATCATTTTTGAGGATTTGAAAAAAAGATGAAAATCACTCCGAGACAATGGACTATAGCCCATGGTCTCGGAGTGATTTTCGTCTTTTTTTTTCAAATCCTCAAAAATTAAGAAAAACACTCCGAGACCATGGGCTATAGCCCATGGCCTCGGACGGCATACTATAGCATGCCGTTTTTCATCATTTTTGAGGATTTGAAAAAAAGACGAAAATCACTCCGAGACAATGGACTATAGCCCATGGTCTCGGAGTGATTTTCGTCTTTTTTTCAAATCCTCAAAAATGATGAAAAACACTCCGAGACAATGGACTATAGCCCATATATATAGTTTTTCTCAGCTCAATCAACAGGACCAGAACACACCTGGGCTGGCTGCCAGGATCACATCCACCAATGGGGAGGCTGTCTGTGTCCTGTCATGGTTTCTCCTCTGTATTATCTGATTAACATCCACGATTACACTTAAAAGCACTAAAGACACCTTTGATGCACAGCACCATTCAAATGCTCTGTACATGATCGCAAGGCCCCATTTGAAAAGTGACACCAAGAAGAACAACTTACAACCTAAAAATCAATGAGAGCTCAGTGGCACCCTTGTTAAGATGATGTCCATGTGAGCCAGAGGTTGTGAGTTCAAATCTGGCTGAGTTCCTGCTACTTTCACCTTGCAGCATGTTTTGGAGAATAACATCCAGAAGAGAACTGGAAAGAGATGGAAAGCTGAGGAGATTCTCAGAGAGCATGGTGGCCTCTGTGATAAGCTGCTCTCTATGTGAACCACAGGTCGTGGGTTCAAGTTCAGCCCATGGCCTCAGACGGCATACTACAGCATGCCGTTTTTCATCATTTTTTAGGATTTAAAAAAAAGACGAAAATCACTCCGAGACCATGGACTATAGCCCATGGTCTCGGAGTGATTTTCGTCTTTTTTTCAAATCCTCAAAAATGATGAAAAACACTCCGAGACCATGGGCTATAGCCCATGGCCTCGGACGGCATACTATAGCATGCCGTTTTTCATCATTTTTGAGGATTTGAAAAAAAGATGAAAATCACTCCGAGACCATGGACTATAGCCCATGGTCTCGGAGTGATTTTCGTCTTTTTTTCAAATCCTCAAAAATGATGAAAAACACTCCGAGACCATGGGCTATAGCCCATGGCCTCGGACGGCATACTATAGCATGCCGTTTTTCATCATTTTTGAGGATTTGAAAAAAAGATGAAAATCACTCCGAGACAATGGACTATAGCCCATGGTCTCGGAGTGATTTTCGTCTTTTTTTTTCAAATCCTCAAAAATGATGAAAAACACTCCGAGACCATGGGCTATAGCCCATGGCCTCGGACGGCATACTATAGCATGCCGTTTTTCAACATTTTTGAGGATTTGAAAAAAATATGAAAATCACTCCGAGACAATGGACTATAGCCCATGGTCTCGGAGTGATTTTCGTCTTTTTTTTTCAAATCCTCAAAAATGAAGAAAAACACTCCGAGACCATGGGCTATAGCCCATGGCCTCGGACGGCATACTATAGCATGCCGTTTTTCAACATTTTTGAGGATTTGAAAAAAAGATGAAAATCACTCCGAGACAATGGACTATAGCCCATGGTCTCGGAGTGATTTTCGTCTTTTTTTTTCAAATCCTCAAAAATGATGAAAAACACTCCGAGACCATGGGCTATAGCCCATGGCCTCGGACGGCATACTATAGCATGCCGTTTTTCAACATTTTTGAGGATTTGAAAAAAATATGAAAATCACTCCGAGACAATGGACTATAGCCCATGGTCTCGGAGTGATTTTCGTCTTTTTTTTTCAAATCCTCAAAAATGAAGAAAAACACTCCGAGACCATGGGCTATAGCCCATGGCCTCGGACGGCATACTATAGCATGCCGTTTTTCATCATTTTTGAGGATTTGAAAAAAAGACGAAAATCACTCCGAGACAATGGACTATAGCCCATGGTCTCGGAGTGATTTTCGTCTTTTTTTCAAATCCTCAAAAATGATGAAAAACACTCCGAGACCATGGGCTATAGCCCATGGCCTCGGACGGCATACTATAGCATGCCGTTTTTTCATCATTTTTGAGGATTTGAAAAAAAGATGAAAATCACTCCGAGACAATGGACTATAGCCCATGGTCTCGGAGTGATTTTCGTCTTTTTTTTCAAATCCTCAAAAATGAAGAAAAACACTCCGAGACCATGGGCTATAGCCCATGGCCTCGGACGGCATACTATAGCATGCCGTTTTTCATCATTTTTGAGGATTTGAAAAAAAGATGAAAATCACTCCGAGACAATGGACTATAGCCCATATATATAGTTTTTCTCAGCTCAATCAACAGGACCAGAACACACCTGGGCTGGCTGCCAGGATCACATCCACCAATGGGGAGGCTGTCTGTGTCCTGTCATGGTTTCTCCTCTGTATTATCTGATTAACATCCACGATTACACTTAAAAGCACTAAAGACACCTTTGATGCACAGCACCATTCAAATGCTCTGCACATGATCCCAAGGCCCCATTTGAAAAGTGACACCAAGAAGAACAACTTACAACCTAAAAATCACTGAGAGCTCAGTGGCACCCTTGTTAAGATGATGTCCATGTGAGCCAGAGGTTGTGAGTTCAAATCCGGCTGAGTTCCTGCTACTTTCACCTTGCAGCATGTTTTGGAGAATAACATCCAGAAGAGAACTGGAAAGAGATGGAAAGCTGAGGAGATTCTCAGAGAGCATGGTGGCCTCTGTGATAAGCTGCTCTCTATGTGAACCACAGGTCGTGGGTTCAAGTTCAGCCCATGGCCTCAGACGGCATTCTACAGCATGCCGTTTTTCATCATTTTTTAGGATTTAAAAAAAAGACGAAAATCACTCCGAGACCATGGGCTATAGCCCATGGCCTCGGACTTTATACTATAGCATGCCGTTTTTCATCATTTTTAAGGATTTGAAAAAAAGATGAAAATCACTCCGAGACAATGGACTATAGCCCATGGTCTCGGAGTGATTTTCGTCTTTTTTTTCAAATCCTCAAAAATGAAGAAAAACACTCCGAGACCATGGGCTATAGCCCATGGCCTCGGACGGCATACTATAGCATGCCGTTTTTCATCATTTTTGAGGATTTGAAAAAAAGACGAAAATCACTCCGAGACAATGGACTATAGCCCATGGTCTCGGAGTGATTTTCGTCTTTTTTTCAAATCCTCAAAAATGATGAAAAACACTCCGAGACCATGGGCTATAGCCCATGGCCTCGGACGGCATACTATAGCATGCCGTTTTTTCTACATTTTTGAGGATTTGAAAAAAAGATGAAAATCACTCTGAGACCATGGACTATAGCCCATGGTCTCGGAGTGATTTTCGTCTTTTTTTCAAATCCTCAAAAATGATGAAAAACACTCCGAGACCATGGGCTATAGCCCATGGCCTCGGACGGCATACTATAGCATGCCGTTTTTCATCATTTTTGAGGATTTGAAAAAAAGATGAAAATCACTCCGAGACAATGGACTATAGCCCATGGTCTCGGAGTGATTTTCGTCTTTTTTTCAAATCCTCAAAAATGATGAAAAACACTCCGAGACCATGGGCTATAGCCCATGGCCTCGGACGGCATACTATAGCATGCCGTTTTTCAACATTTTTGAGGATTTGAAAAAAAGATGAAAATCACTCCGAGACAATGGACTATAGCCCATGGTCTCGGAGTGATTTTCGTCTTTTTTTTTCAAATCCTCAAAAATGATGAAAAACACTCCGAGACCATGGGCTATAGCCCATGGCCTCGGACGGCATACTATAGCATGCCGTTTTTCAACATTTTTGAGGATTTGAAAAAAATATGAAAATCACTCCGAGACAATGGACTATAGCCCATGGTCTCGGAGTGATTTTCGTCTTTTTTTTTCAAATCCTCAAAAATGAAGAAAAACACTCCGAGACCATGGGCTATAGCCCATGGCCTCGGACGGCATACTATAGCATGCCGTTTTTCATCATTTTTGAGGATTTGAAAAAAAGACGAAAATCACTCCGAGACAATGGACTATAGCCCATGGTCTCGGAGTGATTTTCGTCTTTTTTTCAAATCCTCAAAAATGATGAAAAACACTCCGAGACCATGGGCTATAGCCACGGCATACTATAGCATGCCGTTTTTTCATCATTTTTGAGGATTTGAAAAAAAGATGAAAATCACTCCGAGACAATGGACTATAGCCCATGGTCTCGGAGTGATTTTCGTCTTTTTTTTTCAAATCCTCAAAAATGAAGAAAAACACTCCGAGACCATGGGCTATAGCCCATGGCCTCGGACGGCATACTATAGCATGCCGTTTTTCATCATTTTTGAGGATTTGAAAAAAAGATGAAAATCACTCCGAGACAATGGACTATAGCCCATATATATAGTTTTTCTCAGCTCAATCAACAGGACCAGAACACACCTGGGCTGGCTGCCAGGATCACATCCACCAATGGGGAGGCTGTCTGTGTCCTGTCATGGTTTCTCCTCTGTATTATCTGATTAACATCCACGATTACACTTAAAAGCACTAAAGACACCTTTGATGCACAGCACCATTCAAATGCTCTGTACATGATCCCAAGGCCCCATTTGAAAAGTGACACCAAGAAGAACAACTTACAACCTAAAAATCACTGAGAGCTCAGTGGCACCCTTGTTAAGATGATGTCCATGTGAGCCAGAGGTTGTGAGTTCAAATCCGGCTGAGTTCCTGCTACTTTCACCTTGCAGCATGTTTTGGAGAATAACATCCAGAAGAGAACTGGAAAGAGATGGAAAGCTGAGGAGATTCTCAGAGAGCATGGTGGCCTCTGTGATAAGCTGCTCTCTATGTGAACCACAGGTCGTGGGTTCAAGTTCAGCCCATGGCCTCAGACGGCATACTACAGCATGCCGTTTTTCATCATTTTTTAGGATTTAAAAAAAAGACGAAAATCACTCCGAGACCATGGGCTATAGCCCATGGCCTCGGACTTTATACTATAGCATGCCGTTTTTCATCATTTTTAAGGATTTGAAAAAAAGATGAAAATCACTCCGAGACAATGGACTATAGCCCATGGTCTCGGAGTGATTTTCGTCTTTTTTTTCAAATCCTCAAAAATGAAGAAAAACACTCCGAGACCATGGGCTATAGCCCATGGCCTCGGACGGCATACTATAGCATGCCGTTTTTCATCATTTTTGAGGATTTGAAAAAAAGACGAAAATCACTCCGAGACAATGGACTATAGCCCATGGTCTCGGAGTGATTTTCGTCTTTTTTTCAAATCCTCAAAAATGATGAAAAACACTCCGAGACCATGGGCTATAGCCCATGGCCTCGGACGGCATACTATAGCATGCCGTTTTTTCTACATTTTTGAGGATTTGAAAAAAAGATGAAAATCACTCTGAGACAATGGACTATAGCCCATGGTCTCGGAGTGATTTTCGTCTTTTTTTCAAATCCTCAAAAATGATGAAAAACACTCCGAGACCATGGGCTATAGCCCATGGCCTCGGACGGCATACTATAGCATGCCGTTTTTCATCATTTTTGAGGATTTGAAAAAAAGATGAAAATCACTCCGAGACAATGGACTATAGCCCATATATATAGTTTTTCTCAGCTCAATCAACAGGACCAGAACACACCTGGGCTGGCTGCCAGGATCACATCCACCAATGGGGAGGCTGTCTGTGTCCTGTCATGGTTTCTCCTCTGTATTATCTGATTAACATCCACGATTACACTTAAAAGCACTAAAGACACCTTTGATGCACAGCACCATTCAAATGCTCTGTACATGATCCCAAGGCCCCATTTGAAAAGTGACACCAAGAAGAACAACTTACAACCTAAAAATCACTGAGAGCTCAGTGGCACCCTTGTTAAGATGATGTCCATGTGAGCCAGAGGTTGTGAGTTCAAATCTGGCTGAGTTCCTGCTACTTTCACCTTGCAGCATGTTTTGGAGAATAACATCCAGAAGAGAACTGGAAAGAGATGGAAAGCTGAGGAGATTCTCAGAGAGCATGGTGGCCTCTGTGATAAGCTGCTCTCTATGTGAACCACAGGTCGTGGGTTCAAGTTCAGCCCATGGCCTCAGACGGCATACTACAGCATGCCGTTTTTCATCATTTTTTAGGATTTAAAAAAAAGACGAAAATCACTCCGAGACCATGGACTATAGCCCATGGTCTCGGAGTGATTTTCGTCTTTTTTTCAAATCCTCAAAAATGATGAAAAACACTCCGAGACCATGGGCTATAGCCCATGGCCTCGGACGGCATACTATAGCATGCCGTTTTTCATCATTTTTGAGGATTTGAAAAAAAGATGAAAATCACTCCGAGACCATGGACTATAGCCCATGGTCTCGGAGTGATTTTCGTCTTTTTTTCAAATCCTCAAAAATGATGAAAAACACTCCGAGACCATGGGCTATAGCCCATGGCCTCGGACGGCATACTATAGCATGCCGTTTTTCATCATTTTTGAGGATTTGAAAAAAAGATGAAAATCACTCCGAGACAATGGACTATAGCCCATGGTCTCGGAGTGATTTTCGTCTTTTTTTCAAATCCTCAAAAATGATGAAAAACACTCCGAGACCATGGGCTATAGCCCATGGCCTCGGACGGCATACTATAGCATGCCGTTTTTCAACATTTTTGAGGATTTGAAAAAAAGATGAAAATCACTCCGAGACAATGGACTATAGCCCATGGTCTCGGAGTGATTTTCGTCTTTTTTTTTCAAATCCTCAAAAATGAAGAAAAACACTCCGAGACCATGGGCTATAGCCCATGGCCTCGGACGGCATACTATAGCATGCCGTTTTTCATCATTTTTGAGGATTTGAAAAAAAGACGAAAATCACTCCGAGACAATGGACTATAGCCCATGGTCTCGGAGTGATTTTCGTCTTTTTTTCAAATCCTCAAAAATGATGAAAAACACTCCGAGACCATGGGCTATAGCCCATGGCCTCGGACGGCATACTATAGCATGCCGTTTTTTCATCATTTTTGAGGATTTGAAAAAAAGATGAAAATCACTCCGAGACAATGGACTATAGCCCATGGTCTCGGAGTGATTTTCGTCTTTTTTTCAAATCCTCAAAAATGATGAAAAACACTCCGAGACCATGGGCTATAGCCCATGGCCTCGGACGGCATACTATAGCATGCCGTTTTTCATCATTTTTGAGGATTTGAAAAAAAGATGAAAATCACTCCGAGACAATGGACTATAGCCCATATATATAGTTTTTCTCAGCTCAATCAACAGGACCAGAACACACCTGGGCTGGCTGCCAGGATCACATCCACCAATGGGGAGGCTGTCTGTGTCCTGTCATGGTTTCTCCTCTGTATTATCTGATTAACATCCACGATTACACTTAAAAGCACTAAAGACACCTTTGATGCACAGCACCATTCAAATGCTCTGTACATGATCCCAAGGCCCCATTTGAAAAGTGACACCAAGAAGAACAACTTTCAACCTAAAAATCACTGAGAGCTCAGTGGCACCCTTGTTAAGATGATGTCCATGTGAGCCAGAGGTTGTGAGTTCAAATCCGGCTGAGTTCCTGCTACTTTCACCTTGCAGCATATTTTGGAGAATAACATCCAGAAGAGAACTGGAAAGAGATGGAAAGCTGAGGAGATTCTCAGAGAGCATGGTGGCCTCTGTGATAAGCTACTCTCTATGTGAACCACAGGTCGTGGGTTCAAGTTCAGCCCATGGCCTCAGACGGCATACTACAGCATGCCGTTTTTCATCATTTTTTAGGATTTAAAAAAAAGACGAAAATCACTCCGAGACCATGGACTATAGCCCATGGTCTCGGAGTGATTTTCGTCTTTTTTTCAAATCCTCAAAAATGATGAAAAACACTCCGAGACCATGGGCTATAGCCCATGGCCTCGGACGGCATACTATATAGCATGCCGTTTTTCATCATTTTTGAGGATTTGAAAAAAAGATGAAAATCACTCCGAGACAATGGACTATAGCCCATGGTCTCGGAGTGATTTTCGTCTTTTTTTTTCAAATCCTCAAAAATGAAGAAAAACACTCCGAGACCATGGGCTATAGCCCATGGCCTCGGACGGCATACTATAGCATGCCGTTTTTCATCATTTTTGAGGATTTGAAAAAAAGACGAAAATCACTCCGAGACAATGGACTATAGCCCATGGTCTCGGAGTGATTTTCGTCTTTTTTTCAAATCCTCAAAAATGATGAAAAACACTCCGAGACCATGGGCTATAGCCCATGGCCTCGGACGGCATACTATAGCATGCCGTTTTTCATCATTTTTGAGGATTTGAAAAAAAGATGAAAATCACTCCGAGACAATGGACTATAGCCCATATATATAGTTTTTCTCAGCTCAATCAACAGGACCAGAACACACCTGGGCTGGCTGCCAGGATCACATCCACCAATGGGGAGGCTGTCTGTGTCCTGTCATGGTTTCTCCTCTGTATTATCTGATTAACATCCACGATTACACTTAAAAGCACTAAAGACACCTTTGATGCACAGCACCATTCAAATGCTCTGTACATGATCCCAAGGCCCCATTTGAAAAGTGACACCAAGAAGAACAACTTACAACCTAAAAATCACTGAGAGCTCAGTGGCACCCTTGTTAAGATGATGTCCATGTGAGCCAGAGGTTGTGAGTTCAAATCTGGCTGAGTTCCTGCTACTTTCACCTTGCAGCATGTTTTGGAGAATAACATCCAGAAGAGAACTGGAAAGAGATGGAAAGCTGAGGAGATTCTCAGAGAGCATGGTGGCCTCTGTGATAAGCTGCTCTCTATGTGAACCACAGGTCGTGGGTTCAAGTTCAGCCCATGGCCTCAGACGGCATACTACAGCATGCCGTTTTTCATCATTTTTTAGGATTTAAAAAAAAGACGAAAATCACTCCGAGACCATGGACTATAGCCCATGGTCTCGGAGTGATTTTCGTCTTTTTTTCAAATCCTCAAAAATGATGAAAAACACTCCGAGACCATGGGCTATAGCCCATGGCCTCGGACGGCATACTATAGCATGCCGTTTTTCATCATTTTTGAGGATTTGAAAAAAAGATGAAAATCACTCCGAGACCATGGACTATAGCCCATGGTCTCGGAGTGATTTTCGTCTTTTTTTCAAATCCTCAAAAATGATGAAAAACACTCCGAGACCATGGGCTATAGCCCATGGCCTCGGACGGCATACTATAGCATGCCGTTTTTCATCATTTTTGAGGATTTGAAAAAAAGATGAAAATCACTCCGAGACAATGGACTATAGCCCATGGTCTCGGAGTGATTTTCGTCTTTTTTTCAAATCCTCAAAAATGATGAAAAACACTCCGAGACCATGGGCTATAGCCCATGGCCTCGGACGGCATACTATAGCATGCCGTTTTTCAACATTTTTGAGGATTTGAAAAAAAGATGAAAATCACTCCGAGACAATGGACTATAGCCCATGGTCTCGGAGTGATTTTCGTCTTTTTTTTTCAAATCCTCAAAAATGAAGAAAAACACTCCGAGACCATGGGCTATAGCCCATGGCCTCGGACGGCATACTATAGCATGCCGTTTTTCATCATTTTTGAGGATTTGAAAAAAAGACGAAAATCACTCCGAGACAATGGACTATAGCCCATGGTCTCGGAGTGATTTTCGTCTTTTTTTCAAATCCTCAAAAATGATGAAAAACACTCCGAGACCATGGGCTATAGCCCATGGCCTCGGACGGCATACTATAGCATGCCGTTTTTTCATCATTTTTGAGGATTTGAAAAAAAGATGAAAATCACTCCGAGACAATGGACTATAGCCCATGGTCTCGGAGTGATTTTCGTCTTTTTTTCAAATCCTCAAAAATGATGAAAAACACTCCGAGACCATGGGCTATAGCCCATGGCCTCGGACGGCATACTATAGCATGCCGTTTTTCATCATTTTTGAGGATTTGAAAAAAAGATGAAAATCACTCCGAGACAATGGACTATAGCCCATATAGTTTTTCTCAGCTCAATCAACAGGACCAGAACACACCTGGGCTGGCTGCCAGGATCACATCCACCAATGGGGAGGCTGTCTGTGTCCTGTCATGGTTTCTCCTCTGTATTATCTGATTAACATCCACGATTACACTTAAAAGCACTAAAGACACCTTTGATGCACAGCACCATTCAAATGCTCTGTACATGATCCCAAGGCCCCATTTGAAAAGTGACACCAAGAAGAACAACTTTCAACCTAAAAATCACTGAGAGCTCAGTGGCACCCTTGTTAAGATGATGTCCATGTGAGCCAGAGGTTGTGAGTTCAAATCCGGCTGAGTTCCTGCTACTTTCACCTTGCAGCATATTTTGGAGAATAACATCCAGAAGAGAACTGGAAAGAGATGGAAAGCTGAGGAGATTCTCAGAGAGCATGGTGGCCTCTGTGATAAGCTACTCTCTATGTGAACCACAGGTCGTGGGTTCAAGTTCAGCCCATGGCCTCAGACGGCATACTACAGCATGCCGTTTTTCATCATTTTTTAGGATTTAAAAAAAAGACGAAAATCACTCCGAGACCATGGACTATAGCCCATGGTCTCGGAGTGATTTTCGTCTTTTTTTCAAATCCTCAAAAATGATGAAAAACACTCCGAGACCATGGGCTATAGCCCATGGCCTCGGACGGCATACTATATAGCATGCCGTTTTTCATCATTTTTGAGGATTTGAAAAAAAGATGAAAATCACTCCGAGACAATGGACTATAGCCCATGGTCTCGGAGTGATTTTCGTCTTTTTTTTTCAAATCCTCAAAAATGAAGAAAAACACTCCGAGACCATGGGCTATAGCCCATGGCCTCGGACGGCATACTATAGCATGCCGTTTTTCATCATTTTTGAGGATTTGAAAAAAAGACGAAAATCACTCCGAGACAATGGACTATAGCCCATGGTCTCGGAGTGATTTTCGTCTTTTTTTCAAATCCTCAAAAATGATGAAAAACACTCCGAGACCATGGGCTATAGCCCATGGCCTCGGACGGCATACTATAGCATGCCGTTTTTTCATCATTTTTGAGGATTTGAAAAAAAGATGAAAATCACTCCGAGACAATGGACTATAGCCCATGGTCTCGGAGTGATTTTCGTCTTTTTTTCAAATCCTCAAAAATGATGAAAAACACTCCGAGACCATGGGCTATAGCCCATGGCCTCGGACGGCATACTATAGCATGCCGTTTTTCATCATTTTTGAGGATTTGAAAAAAAGATGAAAATCACTCCGAGACAATGGACTATAGCCCATATATATAGTTTTTCTCAGCTCAATCAACAGGACCAGAACACACCTGGGCTGGCTGCCAGGATCACATCCACCAATGGGGAGGCTGTCTGTGTCCTGTCATGGTTTCTCCTCTGTATTATCTGATTAACATCCACGATTACACTTAAAAGCACTAAAGACACCTTTGATGCACAGCACCATTCAAATGCTCTGTACATGATCCCAAGGCCCCATTTGAAAAGTGACACCAAGAAGAACAACTTTCAACCTAAAAATCACTGAGAGCTCAGTGGCACCCTTGTTAAGATGATGTCCATGTGAGCCAGAGGTTGTGAGTTCAAATCCGGCTGAGTTCCTGCTACTTTCACCTTGCAGCATATTTTGGAGAATAACATCCAGAAGAGAACTGGAAAGAGATGGAAAGCTGAGGAGATTCTCAGAGAGCATGGTGGCCTCTGTGATAAGCTACTCTCTATGTGAACCACAGGTCGTGGGTTCAAGTTCAGCCCATGGCCTCAGACGGCATACTACAGCATGCCGTTTTTCATCATTTTTTAGGATTTAAAAAAAAGACGAAAATCACTCCGAGACCATGGACTATAGCCCATGGTCTCGGAGTGATTTTCGTCTTTTTTTCAAATCCTCAAAAATGATGAAAAACACTCCGAGACCATGGGCTATAGCCCATGGCCTCGGACGGCATACTATATAGCATGCCGTTTTTCATCATTTTTGAGGATTTGAAAAAAAGATGAAAATCACTCCGAGACAATGGACTATAGCCCATGGTCTCGGAGTGATTTTCGTCTTTTTTTTTCAAATCCTCAAAAATGAAGAAAAACACTCCGAGACCATGGGCTATAGCCCATGGCCTCGGACGGCATACTATAGCATGCCGTTTTTCATCATTTTTGAGGATTTGAAAAAAAGACGAAAATCACTCCGAGACAATGGACTATAGCCCATGGTCTCGGAGTGATTTTCGTCTTTTTTTCAAATCCTCAAAAATGATGAAAAACACTCCGAGACCATGGGCTATAGCCCATGGCCTCGGACGGCATACTATAGCATGCCGTTTTTTCATCATTTTTGAGGATTTGAAAAAAAGATGAAAATCACTCCGAGACAATGGACTATAGCCCATGGTCTCGGAGTGATTTTCGTCTTTTTTTCAAATCCTCAAAAATGATGAAAAACACTCCGAGACCATGGGCTATAGCCCATGGCCTCGGACGGCATACTATAGCATGCCGTTTTTCATCATTTTTGAGGATTTGAAAAAAAGATGAAAATCACTCCGAGACAATGGACTATAGCCCATATATATAGTTTTTCTCAGCTCAATCAACAGGACCAGAACACACCTGGGCTGGCTGCCAGGATCACATCCACCAATGGGGAGGCTGTCTGTGTCCTGTCATGGTTTCTCCTCTGTATTATCTGATTAACATCCACGATTACACTTAAAAGCACTAAAGACACCTTTGATGCACAGCACCATTCAAATGCTCTGTACATGATCCCAAGGCCCCATTTGAAAAGTGACACCAAGAAGAACAACTTACAACCTAAAAATCACTGAGAGCTCAGTGGCACCCTTGTTAAGATGATGTCCATGTGAGCCAGAGGTTGTGAGTTCAAATCTGGCTGAGTTCCTGCTACTTTCACCTTGCAGCATGTTTTGGAGAATAACATCCAGAAGAGAACTGGAAAGAGATGGAAAGCTGAGGAGATTCTCAGAGAGCATGGTGGCCTCTGTGATAAGCTGCTCTCTATGTGAACCACAGGTCGTGGGTTCAAGTTCAGCCCATGGCCTCAGACGGCATACTACAGCATGCCGTTTTTCATCATTTTTGAGGATTTGAAAAAAAGATGAAAATCACTCCGAGACAATGGACTATAGCCCATGGTCTCGGAGTGATTTTCGTCTTTTTTTCAAATCCTCAAAAATGATGAAAAACACTCCGAGACCATGGGCTATAGCCCATGGCCTCGGACGGCATACTATAGCATGCCGTTTTTCAACATTTTTGAGGATTTGAAAAAAAGATGAAAATCACTCCGAGACAATGGACTATAGCCCATGGTCTCGGAGTGATTTTCGTCTTTTTTTTTCAAATCCTCAAAAATGAAGAAAAACACTCCGAGACCATGGGCTATAGCCCATGGCCTCGGACGGCATACTATAGCATGCCGTTTTTCATCATTTTTGAGGATTTGAAAAAAAGACGAAAATCACTCCGAGACAATGGACTATAGCCCATGGTCTCGGAGTGATTTTCGTCTTTTTTTCAAATCCTCAAAAATGATGAAAAACACTCCGAGACCATGGGCTATAGCCCATGGCCTCGGACGGCATACTATAGCATGCCGTTTTTTCATCATTTTTGAGGATTTGAAAAAAAGATGAAAATCACTCCGAGACAATGGACTATAGCCCATGGTCTCGGAGTGATTTTCGTCTTTTTTTCAAATCCTCAAAAATGATGAAAAACACTCCGAGACCATGGGCTATAGCCCATGGCCTCGGACGGCATACTATAGCATGCCGTTTTTCATCATTTTTGAGGATTTGAAAAAAAGATGAAAATCACTCCGAGACAATGGACTATAGCCCATATATATAGTTTTTCTCAGCTCAATCAACAGGACCAGAACACACCTGGGCTGGCTGCCAGGATCACATCCACCAATGGGGAGGCTGTCTGTGTCCTGTCATGGTTTCTCCTCTGTATTATCTGATTAACATCCACGATTACACTTAAAAGCACTAAAGACACCTTTGATGCACAGCACCATTCAAATGCTCTGTACATGATCCCAAGGCCCCATTTGAAAAGTGACACCAAGAAGAACAACTTTCAACCTAAAAATCATTGAGAGCTCAGTGGCACCCTTGTTAAGATGATGTCCATGTGAGCCAGAGGTTGTGAGTTCAAATCCGGCTGAGTTCCTGCTAATTTCACCTTGCAGCATATTTTGGAGAATAACATCCAGAAGAGAACTGGAAAGAGATGGAAAGCTGAGGAGATTCTCAGAGAGCATGGTGGCCTCTGTGATAAGCTACTCTCTATGTGAACCACAGGTCGTGGGTTCAAGTTCAGCCCATGGCCTCAGACGGCATACTACAGCATGCCGTTTTTCATCATTTTTTAGGATTTAAAAAAAAGACGAAAATCACTCCGAGACCATGGACTATAGCCCATGGTCTCGGAGTGATTTTCGTCTTTTTTTCAAATCCTCAAAAATGATGAAAAACACTCCGAGACCATGGGCTATAGCCCATGGCCTCGGACGGCATACTATATAGCATGCCGTTTTTCATCATTTTTGAGGATTTGAAAAAAAGATGAAAATCACTCCGAGACAATGGACTATAGCCCATGGTCTCGGAGTGATTTTCGTCTTTTTTTTTCAAATCCTCAAAAATGAAGAAAAACACTCCGAGACCATGGGCTATAGCCCATGGCCTCGGACGGCATACTATAGCATGCCGTTTTTCATCATTTTTGAGGATTTGAAAAAAAGACGAAAATCACTCCGAGACAATGGACTATAGCCCATGGTCTCGGAGTGATTTTCGTCTTTTTTTCAAATCCTCAAAAATGATGAAAAACACTCCGAGACCATGGGCTATAGCCCATGGCCTCGGACGGCATACTATAGCATGCCGTTTTTTCATCATTTTTGAGGATTTGAAAAAAAGATGAAAATCACTCCGAGACAATGGACTATAGCCCATGGTCTCGGAGTGATTTTCGTCTTTTTTTCAAATCCTCAAAAATGATGAAAAACACTCCGAGACCATGGGCTATAGCCCATGGCCTCGGACGGCATACTATAGCATGCCGTTTTTCATCATTTTTGAGGATTTGAAAAAAAGATGAAAATCACTCCGAGACAATGGACTATAGCCCATATATATAGTTTTTCTCAGCTCAATCAACAGGACCAGAACACACCTGGGCTGGCTGCCAGGATCACATCCACCAATGGGGAGGCTGTCTGTGTCCTGTCATGGTTTCTCCTCTGTATTATCTGATTAACATCCACGATTACACTTAAAAGCACTAAAGACACCTTTGATGCACAGCACCATTCAAATGCTCTGTACATGATCCCAAGGCCCCATTTGAAAAGTGACACCAAGAAGAACAACTTTCAACCTAAAAATCACTGAGAGCTCAGTGGCACCCTTGTTAAGATGATGTCCATGTGAGCCAGAGGTTGTGAGTTCAAATCCGGCTGAGTTCCTGCTACTTTCACCTTGCAGCATATTTTGGAGAATAACATCCAGAAGAGAACTGGAAAGAGATGGAAAGCTGAGGAGATTCTCAGAGAGCATGGTGGCCTCTGTGATAAGCTACTCTCTATGTGAACCACAGGTCGTGGGTTCAAGTTCAGCCCATGGCCTCAGACGGCATACTACAGCATGCCGTTTTTCATCATTTTTTAGGATTTAAAAAAAAGACGAAAATCACTCCGAGACCATGGACTATAGCCCATGGTCTCGGAGTGATTTTCGTCTTTTTTTCAAATCCTCAAAAATGATGAAAAACACTCCGAGACCATGGGCTATAGCCCATGGCCTCGGACGGCATACTATATAGCATGCCGTTTTTCATCATTTTTGAGGATTTGAAAAAAAGATGAAAATCACTCCGAGACAATGGACTATAGCCCATGGTCTCGGAGTGATTTTCGTCTTTTTTTTTCAAATCCTCAAAAATGAAGAAAAACACTCCGAGACCATGGGCTATAGCCCATGGCCTCGGACGGCATACTATAGCATGCCGTTTTTCATCATTTTTGAGGATTTGAAAAAAAGACGAAAATCACTCCGAGACAATGGACTATAGCCCATGGTCTCGGAGTGATTTTCGTCTTTTTTTCAAATCCTCAAAAATGATGAAAAACACTCCGAGACCATGGGCTATAGCCCATGGCCTCGGACGGCATACTATAGCATGCCGTTTTTTCATCATTTTTGAGGATTTGAAAAAAAGATGAAAATCACTCCGAGACAATGGACTATAGCCCATGGTCTCGGAGTGATTTTCGTCTTTTTTTCAAATCCTCAAAAATGATGAAAAACACTCCGAGACCATGGGCTATAGCCCATGGCCTCGGACGGCATACTATAGCATGCCGTTTTTCATCATTTTTGAGGATTTGAAAAAAAGATGAAAATCACTCCGAGACAATGGACTATAGCCCATATATATAGTTTTTCTCAGCTCAATCAACAGGACCAGAACACACCTGGGCTGGCTGCCAGGATCACATCCACCAATGGGGAGGCTGTCTGTGTCCTGTCATGGTTTCTCCTCTGTATTATCTGATTAACATCCACGATTACACTTAAAAGCACTAAAGACACCTTTGATGCACAGCACCATTCAAATGCTCTGTACATGATCCCAAGGCCCCATTTGAAAAGTGACACCAAGAAGAACAACTTACAACCTAAAAATCACTGAGAGCTCAGTGGCACCCTTGTTAAGATGATGTCCATGTGAGCCAGAGGTTGTGAGTTCAAATCTGGCTGAGTTCCTGCTACTTTCACCTTGCAGCATGTTTTGGAGAATAACATCCAGAAGAGAACTGGAAAGAGATGGAAAGCTGAGGAGATTCTCAGAGAGCATGGTGGCCTCTGTGATAAGCTGCTCTCTATGTGAACCACAGGTCGTGGGTTCAAGTTCAGCCCATGGCCTCAGACGGCATACTACAGCATGCCGTTTTTCATCATTTTTTAGGATTTAAAAAAAAGACGAAAATCACTCCGAGACCATGGACTATAGCCCATGGTCTCGGAGTGATTTTCGTCTTTTTTTCAAATCCTCAAAAATGATGAAAAACACTCCGAGACCATGGGCTATAGCCCATGGCCTCGGACGGCATACTATAGCATGCCGTTTTTCATCATTTTTGAGGATTTGAAAAAAAGATGAAAATCACTCCGAGACCATGGACTATAGCCCATGGTCTCGGAGTGATTTTCGTCTTTTTTTCAAATCCTCAAAAATGATGAAAAACACTCCGAGACCATGGGCTATAGCCCATGGCCTCGGACGGCATACTATAGCATGCCGTTTTTCATCATTTTTGAGGATTTGAAAAAAAGATGAAAATCACTCCGAGACAATGGACTATAGCCCATGGTCTCGGAGTGATTTTCGTCTTTTTTTCAAATCCTCAAAAATGATGAAAAACACTCCGAGACCATGGGCTATAGCCCATGGCCTCGGACGTCATACTATAGCATGCCGTTTTTCAACATTTTTGAGGATTTGAAAAAAAGATGAAAATCACTCCGAGACAATGGACTATAGCCCATGGTCTCGGAGTGATTTTCGTCTTTTTTTTTCAAATCCTCAAAAATGAAGAAAAACACTCCGAGACCATGGGCTATAGCCCATGGCCTCGGACGGCATACTATAGCATGCCGTTTTTCATCATTTTTGAGGATTTGAAAAAAAGACGAAAATCACTCCGAGACAATGGACTATAGCCCATGGTCTCGGAGTGATTTTCGTCTTTTTTTCAAATCCTCAAAAATGATGAAAAACACTCCGAGACCATGGGCTATAGCCCATGGCCTCGGACGGCATACTATAGCATGCCGTTTTTCATCATTTTTGAGGATTTGAAAAAAAGATGAAAATCACTCCGAGACAATGGACTATAGCCCATATATATAGTTTTTCTCAGCTCAATCAACAGGACCAGAACACACCTGGGCTGGCTGCCAGGATCACATCCACCAATGGGGAGGCTGTCTGTGTCCTGTCATGGTTTCTCCTCTGTATTATCTGATTAACATCCACGATTACACTTAAAAGCACTAAAGACACCTTTGATGCACAGCACCATTCAAATGCTCTGTACATGATCCCAAGGCCCCATTTGAAAAGTGACACCAAGAAGAACAACTTTCAACCTAAAAATCACTGAGAGCTCAGTGGCACCCTTGTTAAGATGATGTCCATGTGAGCCAGAGGTTGTGAGTTCAAATCCGGCTGAGTTCCTGCTACTTTCACCTTGCAGCATATTTTGGAGAATAACATCCAGAAGAGAACTGGAAAGAGATGGAAAGCTGAGGAGATTCTCAGAGAGCATGGTGGCCTCTGTGATAAGCTACTCTCTATGTGAACCACAGGTCGTGGGTTCAAGTTCAGCCCATGGCCTCAGACGGCATACTACAGCATGCCGTTTTTCATCATTTTTTAGGATTTAAAAAAAAGACGAAAATCACTCCGAGACCATGGACTATAGCCCATGGTCTCGGAGTGATTTTCGTCTTTTTTTCAAATCCTCAAAAATGATGAAAAACACTCCGAGACCATGGGCTATAGCCCATGGCCTCGGACGGCATACTATATAGCATGCCGTTTTTCATCATTTTTGAGGATTTGAAAAAAAGATGAAAATCACTCCGAGACAATGGACTATAGCCCATGGTCTCGGAGTGATTTTCGTCTTTTTTTTTCAAATCCTCAAAAATGAAGAAAAACACTCCGAGACCATGGGCTATAGCCCATGGCCTCGGACGGCATACTATAGCATGCCGTTTTTCATCATTTTTGAGGATTTGAAAAAAAGACGAAAATCACTCCGAGACAATGGACTATAGCCCATGGTCTCGGAGTGATTTTCGTCTTTTTTTCAAATCCTCAAAAATGATGAAAAACACTCCGAGACCATGGGCTATAGCCCATGGCCTCGGACGGCATACTATAGCATGCCGTTTTTTCATCATTTTTGAGGATTTGAAAAAAAGATGAAAATCACTCCGAGACAATGGACTATAGCCCATGGTCTCGGAGTGATTTTCGTCTTTTTTTCAAATCCTCAAAAATGATGAAAAACACTCCGAGACCATGGGCTATAGCCCATGGCCTCGGACGGCATACTATAGCATGCCGTTTTTTCATCATTTTTGAGGATTTGAAAAAAAGATGAAAATCACTCCGAGACAATGGACTATAGCCCATGGTCTCGGAGTGATTTTCGTCTTTTTTTCAAATCCTCAAAAATGATGAAAAACACTCCGAGACCATGGGCTATAGCCCATGGCCTCGGACGGCATACTATAGCATGCCGTTTTTCATCATTTTTGAGGATTTGAAAAAAAGATGAAAATCACTCCGAGACAATGGACTATAGCCCATATATATAGTTTTTCTCAGCTCAATCAACAGGACCAGAACACACCTGGGCTGGCTGCCAGGATCACATCCACCAATGGGGAGGCTGTCTGTGTCCTGTCATGGTTTCTCCTCTGTATTATCTGATTAACATCCACGATTACACTTAAAAGCACTAAAGACACCTTTGATGCACAGCACCATTCAAATGCTCTGTACATGATCCCAAGGCCCCATTTGAAAAGTGACACCAAGAAGAACAACTTTCAACCTAAAAATCACTGAGAGCTCAGTGGCACCCTTGTTAAGATGATGTCCATGTGAGCCAGAGGTTGTGAGTTCAAATCCGGCTGAGTTCCTGCTACTTTCACCTTGCAGCATATTTTGGAGAATAACATCCAGAAGAGAACTGGAAAGAGATGGAAAGCTGAGGAGATTCTCAGAGAGCATGGTGGCCTCTGTGATAAGCTACTCTCTATGTGAACCACAGGTCGTGGGTTCAAGTTCAGCCCATGGCCTCAGACGGCATACTACAGCATGCCGTTTTTCATCATTTTTTAGGATTTAAAAAAAAGACGAAAATCACTCCGAGACCATGGACTATAGCCCATGGTCTCGGAGTGATTTTCGTCTTTTTTTCAAATCCTCAAAAATGATGAAAAACACTCCGAGACCATGGGCTATAGCCCATGGCCTCGGACGGCATACTATATAGCATGCCGTTTTTCATCATTTTTGAGGATTTGAAAAAAAGATGAAAATCACTCCGAGACAATGGACTATAGCCCATGGTCTCGGAGTGATTTTCGTCTTTTTTTTTCAAATCCTCAAAAATGAAGAAAAACACTCCGAGACCATGGGCTATAGCCCATGGCCTCGGACGGCATACTATAGCATGCCGTTTTTCATCATTTTTGAGGATTTGAAAAAAAGACGAAAATCACTCCGAGACCATGGACTATAGCCCATGGTCTCGGAGTGATTTTCGTCTTTTTTTCAAATCCTCAAAAATGATGAAAAACACTCCGAGACCATGGGCTATAGCCCATGGCCTCGGACGGCATACTATAGCATGCCGTTTTTCATCATTTTTGAGGATTTGAAAAAAAGATGAAAATCACTCCGAGACCATGGACTATAGCCCATGGTCTCGGAGTGATTTTCGTCTTTTTTTCAAATCCTCAAAAATGATGAAAAACACTCCGAGACCATGGGCTATAACCCATGGCCTCGGACGGCATACTATAGCATGCCGTTTTTCATCATTTTTGAGGATTTGAAAAAAAGATGAAAATCACTCCGAGACAATGGACTATAGCCCATGGTCTCGGAGTGATTTTCGTCTTTTTTTCAAATCCTCAAAAATGATGAAAAACACTCCGAGACCATGGGCTATAGCCCATGGCCTCGGACGGCATACTATAGCATGCCGTTTTTCAACATTTTTGAGGATTTGAAAAAAAGATGAAAATCACTCCGAGACAATGGACTATAGCCCATGGTCTCGGAGTGATTTTCGTCTTTTTTTTTTCAAATCCTCAAAAATGAAGAAAAACACTCCGAGACCATGGGCTATAGCCCATGGCCTCGGACGGCATACTATAGCATGCCGTTTTTCATCATTTTTGAGGATTTGAAAAAAAGACGAAAATCACTCCGAGACAATGGACTATAGCCCATGGTCTCGGAGTGATTTTCGTCTTTTTTTCAAATCCTCAAAAATGATGAAAAACACTCCGAGACCATGGGCTATAGCCCATGGCCTCGGACGGCATACTATAGCATGCCGTTTTTTCATCATTTTTGAGGATTTGAAAAAAAGATGAAAATCACTCCGAGACAATGGACTATAGCCCATGGTCTCGGAGTGATTTTCGTCTTTTTTTCAAATCCTCAAAAATGATGAAAAACACTCCGAGACCATGGGCTATAGCCCATGGCCTCGGACGGCATACTATAGCATGCCGTTTTTCATCATTTTTGAGGATTTGAAAAAAAGATGAAAATCACTCCGAGACAATGGACTATAGCCCATATATATAGTTTTTCTCAGCTCAATCAACAGGACCAGAACACACCTGGGCTGGCTGCCAGGATCACATCCACCAATGGGGAGGCTGTCTGTGTCCTGTCATGGTTTCTCCTCTGTATTATCTGATTAACATCCACGATTACACTTAAAAGCACTAAAGACACCTTTGATGCACAGCACCATTCAAATGCTCTGTACATGATCCCAAGGCCCCATTTGAAAAGTGACACCAAGAAGAACAACTTTCAACCTAAAAATCACTGAGAGCTCAGTGGCACCCTTGTTAAGATGATGTCCATGTGAGCCAGAGGTTGTGAGTTCAAATCCGGCTGAGTTCCTGCTACTTTCACCTTGCAGCATATTTTGGAGAATAACATCCAGAAGAGAACTGGAAAGAGATGGAAAGCTGAGGAGATTCTCAGAGAGCATGGTGGCCTCTGTGATAAGCTACTCTCTATGTGAACCACAGGTCGTGGGTTCAAGTTCAGCCCATGGCCTCAGACGGCATACTACAGCATGCCGTTTTTCATCATTTTTTAGGATTTAAAAAAAAGACGAAAATCACTCCGAGACCATGGACTATAGCCCATGGTCTCGGAGTGATTTTCGTCTTTTTTTCAAATCCTCAAAAATGATGAAAAACACTCCGAGACCATGGGCTATAGCCCATGGCCTCGGACGGCATACTATATAGCATGCCGTTTTTCATCATTTTTGAGGATTTGAAAAAAAGATGAAAATCACTCCGAGACAATGGACTATAGCCCATGGTCTCGGAGTGATTTTCGTCTTTTTTTTTCAAATCCTCAAAAATGAAGAAAAACACTCCGAGACCATGGGCTATAGCCCATGGCCTCGGACGGCATACTATAGCATGCCGTTTTTCATCATTTTTGAGGATTTGAAAAAAAGACGAAAATCACTCCGAGACAATGGACTATAGCCCATGGTCTCGGAGTGATTTTCGTCTTTTTTTCAAATCCTCAAAAATGATGAAAAACACTCCGAGACCATGGGCTATAGCCCATGGCCTCGGACGGCATACTATAGCATGCCGTTTTTTCATCATTTTTGAGGATTTGAAAAAAAGATGAAAATCACTCTGAGACAATGGACTATAGCCCATGGTCTCGGAGTGATTTTCGTCTTTTTTTCAAATCCTCAAAAATGATGAAAAACACTCCGAGACCATGGGCTATAGCCCATGGCCTCGGACGGCATACTATAGCATGCCGTTTTTCATCATTTTTGAGGATTTGAAAAAAAGATGAAAATCACTCCGAGACAATGGACTATAGCCCATATATATAGTTTTTCTCAGCTCAATCAACAGGACCAGAACACACCTGGGCTGGCTGCCAGGATCACATCCACCAATGGGGAGGCTGTCTGTGTCCTGTCATGGTTTCTCCTCTGTATTATCTGATTAACATCCACGATTACACTTAAAAGCACTAAAGACACCTTTGATGCACAGCACCATTCAAATGCTCTGTACATGATCCCAAGGCCCCATTTGAAAAGTGACACCAAGAAGAACAACTTACAACCTAAAAATCACTGAGAGCTCAGTGGCACCCTTGTTAAGATGATGTCCATGTGAGCCAGAGGTTGTGAGTTCAAATCTGGCTGAGTTCCTGCTACTTTCACCTTGCAGCATGTTTTGGAGAATAACATCCAGAAGAGAACTGGAAAGAGATGGAAAGCTGAGGAGATTCTCAGAGAGCATGGTGGCCTCTGTGATAAGCTGCTCTCTATGTGAACCACAGGTCGTGGGTTCAAGTTCAGCCCATGGCCTCAGACGGCATACTACAGCATGCCGTTTTTCATCATTTTTTAGGATTTAAAAAAAAGACGAAAATCACTCCGAGACCATGGGCTATAGCCCATGGCCTCGGACTTCATACTATAGCATGCCGTTTTTCATCATTTTTGAGGATTTGAAAAAAAGATGAAAATCACTCCGAGACAATGGACTATAGCCCATGGTCTCGGAGTGATTTTCGTCTTTATTTCAAATCCTCAAAAATTATGAAAAACACTCCGAGACCATGGGCTATAGCCCATGGCCTCGGACGGCATACTATAGCATGCCGTTTTTCATCATTTTTGAGGATTTGAAAAAAAGATGAAAATCACTCCGAGACAATGGACTATAGCCCATGGTCTCGGAGTGATTTTCGTCTTTTTTTCAAATCCTCAAAAATGATGAAAAACACTCCGAGACCATGGGCTATAGCCCATGGCCTCGGACGGCATACTATAGCATGCCGTTTTTCATCATTTTTGAGGATTTGAAAAAAAGATGAAAATCACTCCGAGACAATGGACTATAGCCCATGGTCTCGGAGTGATTTTCGTCTTTTTTTCAAATCCTCAAAAATTATGAAAAACACTCCGAGACCATGGGCTATAGCCCATGGCCTCGGACGGCATACTATAGCATGCCGTTTTTCATCATTTTTGAGGATTTGAAAAAAATATGAAAATCACTCCGAGACAATGGACTATAGCCCATGGTCTCGGAGTGATTTTCGTCTTTTTTTCAAATCCTCAAAAATGATGAAAAACACTCCGAGACCATGGGCTATAGCCCATGGCCTCGGACGGCATACTATAGCATGCCGTTTTTCATCATTTTTGAGGATTTGAAAAAAAGATGAAAATCACTCCGAGACAATGGACTATAGCCCATGGTCTCGGAGTGATTTTCGTCTTTTTTTCAAATCCTCAAAAATTATGAAAAACACTCCGAGACCATGGGCTATAGCCCATGGCCTCGGACGGCATACTATAGCATGCCGTTTTTCATCATTTTTGAGGATTTGAAAAAAATATGAAAATCACTCCGAGACAATGGACTATAGCCCATATATATAGTTTTTCTCAGCTCAATCAACAGGACCAGAACACACCTGGGCTGGCTGCCAGGATCACATCCACCAATGGGGAGGCTGTCTGTGTCCTGTCATGGTTTCTCCTCTGTATTATCTGATTAACATCCACGATTACACTTAAAAGCACTAAAGACACCTTTGATGCACAGCACCATTCAAATGCTCTGTACATGATCCCAAGGCCCCATTTGAAAAGTGACACCAAGAAGAACAACTTACAACCTAAAAATCACTGAGAGCTCAGTGGCACCCTTGTTAAGATGATGTCCATGTGAGCCAGAGGTTGTGAGTTCAAATCTGGCTGAGTTCCTGCTACTTTCACCTTGCAGCATGTTTTGGAGAATAACATCCAGAAGAGAACTGGAAAGAGATGGAAAGCTGAGAAGATTCTCAGAGAGCATGGTGGCCTCTGTGATAAGCTGCTCTCTATGTGAACCACAGGTCGTGGGTTCAAGTTCAGCCCATGGCCTCAGACGGCATACTACAGCATGCCGTTTTTCATCATTTTTTAGGATTTAAAAAAAAGACGAAAATCACTCCGAGACCATGGGCTATAGCCCATGGCCTCGGACTTCATACTATAGCATGCCGTTTTTCATCATTTTTGAGGATTTGAAAAAAATATGAAAATCACTCCGAGACAATGGACTATAGCCCATGGTCTCGGAGTGATTTTCGTCTTTATTTCAAATCCTCAAAAATTATGAAAAACACTCCGAGACCATGGGCTATAGCCCATGGCCTCGGACGGCATACTATAGCATGCCGTTTTTCATCATTTTTGAGGATTTGAAAAAAAGATGAAAATCACTCCGAGACAATGGACTATAGCCCATGGTCTCGGAGTGATTTTCGTCTTTTTTTCAAATCCTCAAAAATGATGAAAAACACTCCGAGACCATGGGCTATAGCCCATGGCCTCGGACGGCATACTATAGCATGCCGTTTTTCATCATTTTTGAGGATTTGAAAAAAAGATGAAAATCACTCCGAGACAATGGACTATATATAGCCCATGGTCTCGGAGTGATTTTCGTCTTTTTTTCAAATCCTCAAAAATAATGAAAAACACTCCGAGACCATGGGCTATAGCCCATGGCCTCGGACGGCATACTATAGCATGCCGTTTTTCATCATTTTTGAGGATTTGAAAAAAAGATGAAAATCACTCCGAGACAATGGACTATAGCCCATGGTCTCGGAGTGATTTTCGTCTTTTTTTCAAATCCTCAAAAATGATGAAAAACACTCCGAGACCATGGGCTATAGCCCATGGCCTCGGACGGCATACTATAGCATGCCGTTTTTCATCATTTTTGAGGATTTGAAAAAAAGATGAAAATCACTCCGAGACAATGGACTATAGCCCATGGTCTCGGAGTGATTTTCGTCTTTTTTTCAAATCCTCAAAAATAATGAAAAACACTCCGAGACCATGGGCTATAGCCCATGGCCTCGGACGGCATACTATAGCATGCCGTTTTTCATCATTTTTGAGGATTTGAAAAAAAGATGAAAATCACTCCGAGACAATGGACTATAGCCCATGGTCTCGGAGTGATTTTCGTCTTTTTTTCAAATCCTCAAAAATGATGAAAAACACTCCGAGACCATGGGCTATAGCCCATGGCCTCGGACGGCATACTATAGCATGCCGTTTTTCATCATTTTTGAGGATTTGAAAAAAAGATGAAAATCACTCCGAGACAATGGACTATAGCCCATGGTCTCGGAGTGATTTTCGTCTTTTTTTCAAATCCTCAAAAATGATGAAAAACACTCCGAGACCATGGGCTATAGCCCATGGCCTCGGACGGCATACTATAGCATGCCGTTTTTCATCATTTTTGAGGATTTTAAAAAAAGACGAAAATCACTCCGAGACAATGGACTATAGCCCATGGTCTCGGAGTGATTTTCGTCTTTTTTTCAAATCCTCAAAAATTATGAAAAACACTCCGAGACCATGGGCTATAGCCCATGGCCTCGGACGGCATACTATAGCATGCCGTTTTTCATCATTTTTGAGGATTTGAAAAAAATATGAAAATCACTCCGAGACAATGGACTATAGCCCATGGCCTCGGAGTGATTTTCGTCTTTTTTTCAAATCCTCAAAAATGATGAAAATCACTCCGAGACCATGGGCTATAGCCCATGGCCTCGGACGGCATACTATAGCATGCCGTTTTTTCATCATTTTTGAGGATTTGAAAAAAAGATGAAAATCACTCTGAGACAATGGACTATAGCCCATGGTCTCGGAGTGATTTTCGTCTTTTTTTCAAATCCTCAAAAATGATGAAAATCACTCCGAGACAATGGACTATAGCCCATATATATAGTTTTTCTCAGCTCAATCAACAGGACCAGAACACACCTGGGCTAGCTGCCAGGATCACAACCACCAATGGGGAGGCTGTCTGTGTCCTGTCATGGTTTCTCCTCTGTATTATCTGATTAACATCCACGATTACACTTAAAAGCACTAAAGACACCTTTGATGCACAGCACCATTCAAATGCTCTGTACATGATCCCAAGGCCCCATTTGAAAAGTGACACCAAGAAGAACAACTTACAACCTAAAAATCACTGAGAGCTCAGTGGCACCCTTGTTAAGATGATGTCCATGTGAGCCAGAGGTTGTGAGTTCAAATCCGGCTGAGTTCCTGCTACTTTCACCTTGCAGCATGTTTTGGAGAATAATATCCAGAAGAGAACTGGAAAGAGATGGAAAGCTGAGGAGATTCTCAGAGAGCATGGTGGCCTCTGTGATAAGCTGCTCTCTATGTGAACCACAGGTCGTGGGTTCAAGTTCAGCCCATGGCCTCAGACGGCATACTACAGCATGCCGTTTTTCATAATTTTTTAGGATTTAAAAAAAAGACGAAAATCACTCCGAGACCATGGGCTATAGCCCATGGCCTCGGACTTCATACTATAGCATGCCGTTTTTCATCATTTTTGAGGATTTGAAAAAAAGATGAAAATCACTCCGAGACAATGGACTATAGCCCATGGTCTCGGAGTGATTTTCGTCTTTTTTTCAAATCCTCAAAAATTATGAAAAACACTCCGAGACCATGGGCTATAGCCCATGGCCTCGGACGGCATGCTATAGCATGCCGTTTTTCATCATTTTTGAGGATTTGAAAAAAATATGAAAATCAGTCCGAGACAATGGACTATAGCCCATGGTCTCGGAGTGATTTTCGTCTTTTTTTCAAATCCTCAAAAATGATGAAAAACACTCCGAGACCATGGGCTATTGCCCATGGCCTCGGACGGCATACTATAGCATGCCGTTTTTCATCATTTTTGAGGATTTGAAAAAAAGATGAAAATCACTCCGAGACAATGGACTATAGCCCTTGGTCTCGGAGTGATTTTCGTCTTTTTTTCAAATCCTCAAAAATGATGAAAAACACTCCGAGACCATGGGCTATAGCCCATGGCCTCGGACGGCATACTATAGCATGCCGTTTTTCATCATTTTTGA
Source organism: Electrona antarctica (assembly GCF_951216825.1). Classification (NCBI taxonomy): domain Eukaryota; kingdom Metazoa; phylum Chordata; class Actinopteri; order Myctophiformes; family Myctophidae; genus Electrona; species Electrona antarctica. Next base: position 21,868,275 of record NC_136797.1, read on the forward strand.
GGATTTGAAAAAAAGATGAAAATCACTCCGAGACAATGGACTATAGCCCATATATATAGTTTTTCTCAGCTCAATCAACAGGACCAGAACACACCTGGGCTGGCTGCCAGGATCACATCCACCAATGGGGAGGCTGTCTGTGTCCTGTCATGGTTTCTCCTCTGTATTATCTGATTAACATCCACGATTACACTTAAAAGCACTAAAGACACCTTTGATGCACAGCACCATTCAAATGCTCTGTACATGATCCCAAGGCCCCATTTGAAAAGTGACACCAAGAAGAACAACTTTCAACCTAAAAATCACTGAGAGCTCAGTGGCACCCTTGTTAAGATGATGTCCATGTGAGCCAGAGGTTGTGAGTTCAAATCCGGCTGAGTTCCTGCTACTTTCACCTTGCAGCATATTTTGGAGAATAACATCCAGAAGAGAACTGGAAAGAGATGGAAAGCTGAGGAGATTCTCAGAGAGCATGGTGGCCTCTGTGATAAGCTACTCTCTATGTGAACCACAGGTCGTGGGTTCAAGTTCAGCCCATGGCCTCAGACGGCATACTACAGCATGCCGTTTTTCATCATTTTTTAGGATTTAAAAAAAAGACGAAAATCACTCCGAGACCATGGACTATAGCCCATGGTCTCGGAGTGATTTTCGTCTTTTTTTCAAATCCTCAAAAATGATGAAAAACACTCCGAGACCATGGGCTATAGCCCATGGCCTCGGACGGCATACTATATAGCATGCCGTTTTTCATCATTTTTGAGGATTTGAAAAAAAGATGAAAATCACTCCGAGACAATGGACTATAGCCCATGGTCTCGGAGTGATTTTCGTCTTTTTTTTTCAAATCCTCAAAAATGAAGAAAAACACTCCGAGACCATGGGCTATAGCCCATGGCCTCGGACGGCATACTATAGCATGCCGTTTTTCATCATTTTTGAGGATTTGAAAAAAAGACGAAAATCACTCCGAGACAATGGACTATAGCCCATGGTCTCGGAGTGATTTTCGTCTTTTTTTCAAATCCTCAAAAATGATGAAAAACACTCCGAGACCATGGGCTATAGCCCATGGCCTCGGACGGCATACTATAGCATGCCGTTTTTCATCATTTTTGAGGATTTGAAAAAAAGATGAAAATCACTCCGAGACAATGGACTATAGCCCATATATATAGTTTTTCTCAGCTCAATCAACAGGACCAGAACACACCTGGGCTGGCTGCCAGGATCACATCCACCAATGGGGAGGCTGTCTGTGTCCTGTCATGGTTTCTCCTCTGTATTATCTGATTAACATCCACGATTACACTTAAAAGCACTAAAGACACCTTTGATGCACAGCACCATTCAAATGCTCTGTACATGATCCCAAGGCCCCATTTGAAAAGTGACACCAAGAAGAACAACTTACAACCTAAAAATCACTGAGAGCTCAGTGGCACCCTTGTTAAGATGATGTCCATGTGAGCCAGAGGTTGTGAGTTCAAATCTGGCTGAGTTCCTGCTACTTTCACCTTGCAGCATGTTTTGGAGAATAACATCCAGAAGAGAACTGGAAAGAGATGGAAAGCTGAGGAGATTCTCAGAGAGCATGGTGGCCTCTGTGATAAGCTGCTCTCTATGTGAACCACAGGTCGTGGGTTCAAGTTCAGCCCATGGCCTCAGACGGCATACTACAGCATGCTGTTTTTCATCATTTTTTAGGATTTAAAAAAAAGACGAAAATCACTCCGAGACCATGGGCTATAGCCCATGGCCTCGGACTTCATACTATAGCATGCCGTTTTTCATCATTTTTGAGGATTTGAAAAAAAGATGAAAATCACTCCGAGACAATGGACTATAGCCCATGGTCTCGGAGTGATTTTCGTCTTTATTTCAAATCCTCAAAAATTATGAAAAACACTCCGAGACCATGGGCTATAGCCCATGGCCTCGGACGGCATACTATAGCATGCCGTTTTTCATCATTTTTGAGGATTTGAAAAAAAGATGAAAATCACTCCGAGACAATGGACTATAGCCCATGGTCTCGGAGTGATTTTCGTCTTTTTTTCAAATCCTCAAAAATGATGAAAAACACTCCGAGACCATGGGCTATAGCCCATGGCCTCGGACGGCATACTATAGCATGCCGTTTTTCATCATTTTTGAGGATTTGAAAAAAAGATGAAAATCACTCCGAGACAATGGACTATAGCCCATGGTCTCGGAGTGATTTTCGTCTTTTTTTCAAATCCTCAAAAATTATGAAAAACACTCCGAGACCATGGGCTATAGCCCATGGCCTCGGACGGCATACTATAGCATGCCGTTTTTCATCATTTTTGAGGATTTGAAAAAAATATGAAAATCACTCCGAGACAATGGACTATAGCCCATGGTCTCGGAGTGATTTTCGTCTTTTTTTCAAATCCTCAAAAATGATGAAAAACACTCCGAGACCATGGGCTATAGCCCATGGCCTCGGACGGCATACTATAGCATGCCGTTTTTCATCATTTTTGAGGATTTGAAAAAAAGATGAAAATCACTCCGAGACAATGGACTATAGCCCATGGTCTCGGAGTGATTTTCGTCTTTTTTTCAAATCCTCAAAAATTATGAAAAACACTCCGAGACCATGGGCTATAGCCCATGGCCTCGGACGGCATACTATAGCATGCCGTTTTTCATCATTTTTGAGGATTTGAAAAAAATATGAAAATCACTCCGAGACAATGGACTATAGCCCATATATATAGTTTTTCTCAGCTCAATCAACAGGACCAGAACACACCTGGGCTGGCTGCCAGGATCACATCCACCAATGGGGAGGCTGTCTGTGTCCTGTCATGGTTTCTCCTCTGTATTATCTGATTAACATCCACGATTACACTTAAAAGCACTAAAGACACCTTTGATGCACAGCACCATTCAAATGCTCTGTACATGATCCCAAGGCCCCATTTGAAAAGTGACACCAAGAAGAACAACTTACAACCTAAAAATCACTGAGAGCTCAGTGGCACCCTTGTTAAGATGATGTCCATGTGAGCCAGAGGTTGTGAGTTCAAATCTGGCTGAGTTCCTGCTACTTTCACCTTGCAGCAGTTTTTGGAGAATAACATCCAGAAGAGAACTGGAAAGAGATGGAAAGCTGAGAAGATTCTCAGAGAGCATGGTGGCCTCTGTGATAAGCTGCTCTCTATGTGAACCACAGGTCGTGGGTTCAAGTTCAGCCCATGGCCTCAGACGGCATACTACAGCATGCCGTTTTTCATCATTTTTTAGGATTTAAAAAAAAGACGAAAATCACTCCGAGACCATGGGCTATAGCCCATGGCCTCGGACTTCATACTATAGCATGCCGTTTTTCATCATTTTTGAGGATTTGAAAAAAATATGAAAATCACTCCGAGACAATGGACTATAGCCCATGGTCTCGGAGTGATTTTCGTCTTTATTTCAAATCCTCAAAAATTATGAAAAACACTCCGAGACCATGGGCTATAGCCCATGGCCTCGGACGGCATACTATAGCATGCCGTTTTTCATCATTTTTGAGGATTTGAAAAAAAGATGAAAATCACTCCGAGACAATGGACTATAGCCCATGGTCTCGGAGTGATTTTCGTCTTTTTTTCAAATCCTCAAAAATGATGAAAAACACTCCGAGACCATGGGCTATAGCCCATGGCCTCGGACGGCATACTATAGCATGCCGTTTTTCATCATTTTTGAGGATTTGAAAAAAAGATGAAAATCACTCCGAGACAATGGACTATAGCCCATGGTCTCGGAGTGATTTTCGTCTTTTTTTCAAATCCTCAAAAATAATGAAAAACACTCCGAGACCATGGGCTATAGCCCATGGCCTCGGACGGCATACTATAGCATGCCGTTTTTCATCATTTTTGAGGATTTGAAAAAAAGATGAAAATCACTCCGAGACAATGGACTATAGCCCATGGTCTCGGAGTGATTTTCGTCTTTTTTTCAAATCCTCAAAAATGATGAAAAACACTCCGAGACCATGGGCTATAGCCCATGGCCTCGGACGGCATACTATAGCATGCCGTTTTTCATCATTTTTGAGGATTTGAAAAAAAGATGAAAATCACTCCGAGACAATGGACTATAGCCCATGGTCTCGGAGTGATTTTCGTCTTTTTTTCAAATCCTCAAAAATAATGAAAAACACTCCGAGACCATGGGCTATAGCCCATGGCCTCGGACGGCATACTATAGCATGCCGTTTTTCATCATTTTTGAGGATTTGAAAAAAAGATGAAAATCACTCCGAGACAATGGACTATAGCCCATGGTCTCGGAGTGATTTTCGTCTTTTTTTCAAATCCTCAAAAATGATGAAAAACACTCCGAGACCATGGGCTATAGCCCATGGCCTCGGACGGCATACTATAGCATGCCGTTTTTCATCATTTTTGAGGATTTGAAAAAAAGATGAAAATCACTCCGAGACAATGGACTATAGCCCATGGTCTCGGAGTGATTTTCGTCTTTTTTTCAAATCCTCAAAAATGATGAAAAACACTCCGAGACCATGGGCTATAGCCCATGGCCTCGGACGGCATACTATAGCATGCCGTTTTTCATCATTTTTGAGGATTTTAAAAAAAGACGAAAATCACTCCGAGACAATGGACTATAGCCCATGGTCTCGGAGTGATTTTCGTCTTTTTTTCAAATCCTCAAAAATTATGAAAAACACTCCGAGACCATGGGCTATAGCCCATGGCCTCGGACGGCATACTATAGCATGCCGTTTTTCATCATTTTTGAGGATTTGAAAAAAATATGAAAATCACTCCGAGACAATGGACTATAGCCCATGGCCTCGGAGTGATTTTCGTCTTTTTTTCAAATCCTCAAAAATGATGAAAATCACTCCGAGACCATGGGCTATAGCCCATGGCCTCGGACGGCATACTATAGCATGCCGTTTTTTCATCATTTTTGAGGATTTGAAAAAAAGATGAAAATCACTCTGAGACAATGGACTATAGCCCATGGTCTCGGAGTGATTTTCGTCTTTTTTTCAAATCCTCAAAAATGATGAAAATCACTCCGAGACAATGGACTATAGCCCATATATATAGTTTTTCTCAGCTCAATCAACAGGACCAGAACACACCTGGGCTAGCTGCCAGGATCACAACCACCAATGGGGAGGCTGTCTGTGTCCTGTCATGGTTTCTCCTCTGTATTATCTGATTAACATCCACGATTACACTTAAAAGCACTAAAGACACCTTTGATGCACAGCACCATTCAAATGCTCTGTACATGATCCCAAGGCCCCATTTGAAAAGTGACACCAAGAAGAACAACTTACAACCTAAAAATCACTGAGAGCTCAGTGGCACCCTTGTTAAGATGATGTCCATGTGAGCCAGAGGTTGTGAGTTCAAATCCGGCTGAGTTCCTGCTACTTTCACCTTGCAGCATGTTTTGGAGAATAATATCCAGAAGAGAACTGGAAAGAGATGGAAAGCTGAGGAGATTCTCAGAGAGCATGGTGGCCTCTGTGATAAGCTGCTCTCTATGTGAACCACAGGTCGTGGGTTCAAGTTCAGCCCATGGCCTCAGACGGCATACTACAGCATGCCGTTTTTCATAATTTTTTAGGATTTAAAAAAAAGACGAAAATCACTCCGAGACCATGGGCTATAGCCCATGGCCTCGGACTTCATACTATAGCATGCCGTTTTTCATCATTTTTGAGGATTTGAAAAAAAGATGAAAATCACTCCGAGACAATGGACTATAGCCCATGGTCTCGGAGTGATTTTCGTCTTTTTTTCAAATCCTCAAAAATTATGAAAAACACTCCGAGACCATGGGCTATAGCCCATGGCCTCGGACGGCATGCTATAGCATGCCGTTTTTCATCATTTTTGAGGATTTGAAAAAAATATGAAAATCAGTCCGAGACAATGGACTATAGCCCATGGTCTCGGAGTGATTTTCGTCTTTTTTTCAAATCCTCAAAAATGATGAAAAACACTCCGAGACCATGGGCTATTGCCCATGGCCTCGGACGGCATACTATAGCATGCCGTTTTTCATCATTTTTGAGGATTTGAAAAAAAGATGAAAATCACTCCGAGACAATGGACTATAGCCCTTGGTCTCGGAGTGATTTTCGTCTTTTTTTCAAATCCTCAAAAATGATGAAAAACACTCCGAGACCATGGGCTATAGCCCATGGCCTCGGACGGCATACTATAGCATGCCGTTTTTCATCATTTTTGAGGATTTGAAAAAAAGATGAAAATCACTCCGAGACAATGGACTATAGCCCATGGTCTCGGAGTGATTTTCGTCTTTTTTTCAAATCCTCAAAAATGATGAAAAACACTCCGAGACCATGGGCTATAGCCCATGGCCTCGGACGGCATACTATAGCATGCCGTTTTTCATCATTTTTGAGGATTTGAAAAAAAGATGAAAATCACTCCGAGACAATGGACTATAGCCCATGGTCTCGGAGTGATTTTCGTCTTTTTTTTCTCAAATCCTCAAAAATGAAGAAAAACACTCCGAGACCATGGGCTATAGCCCATGGCCTCGGACGGCATACTATAGCATGCCGTTTTTCATCATTTTTGAGGATTTGAAAAAAAGACGAAAATCACTCCGAGACAATGGACTATAGCCCATACATATAGTTTTTCTCAGCTCAATCAACAGGACCAGAACACACCTGGGCTGGCTGCCAGGATCACATCCACCAATGGGGAGGCTGTCTGTGTCCTGTCATGGTTTCTCCTCTGTATTATCTGATTAACATCCACGATTACACTTAAAAGCACTAAAGACACCTTTGATGCACAGCACCATTCAAATGCTCTGTACATGATCCCAAGGCCCCATTTGAAAAGTGACACCAAGAAGAACAACTTACAACCTAAAAATCACTGAGAGCTCAGTGGCACCCTTGTTAAGATGATGTCCATGTGAGCCAGAGGTTGTGAGTTCAAATCCGGCTGAGTTCCTGCTACTTTCACCTTTTTTGGTGGGCCTCCGGCTGAGTTCCTGCTACTTTCACCTTGCAGCATGTTTTGAGCATGGTGGCCTCTGTGATAAGCTGCTCTCTATGTGAACCACAGGTCGTGGGTTCAAGTTCAGCCCATGGCCTCAGACGGCATACTACAGCATGCCGTTTTTCATCATTTTTTAGGATTTAAGAAAAAGACGAAAATCACTCCGAGACCATGGGCTATAGCCCATGGCCTCGGACTTTATACTATAGCATGCCGTTTTTCATCATTTTTAAGGATTTGAAAAAAAGATGAAAATCACTCCGAGACAATGGGCTATAGCCCATGGCCTCGGACGGCATACTATAGCATGCCGTTTTTCATCATTTTTGAGGATTTGAAAAAAAGATGAAAATCACTCCGAGACAATGGACTATAGCCCATGGTCTCGGAGTGATTTTCGTCTTTTTTTTTCAAATCCTCAAAAATGAAGAAAAACACTCCGAGACCATGGGCTATAGCCCATGGCCTCGGACGGCATACTATAGCATGCCGTTTTTCATAATTTTTGAGGATTTGAAAAAAAGACGAAAATCACTCCGAGACAATGGACTATAGCCCATGGTCTCGGAGTGATTTTCGTCTTTTTTTCAAATCCTCAAAAATGATGAAAAACACTCCGAGACCATGGGCTATAGCCCATGGCCTCGGACGGCATACTATAGCATGCCGTTTTTCATCATTTTTGAGGATTTGAAAAAAAGATGAAAATCACTCCGAGACAATGGACTATAGCCCATGGTCTCGGAGTGATTTTCGTCTTTTTTTTCCAAATCCTCAAAAATGATGAAAAACACTCCGAGACCATGGGCTAGAGCCCATGGCCTCGGACGGCATACTATAGCATGCCGTTTTTTCATCATTTTTGAGGATTTAAAAAAAAGATGAAAATCACTCTGAGACAATGGACTATAGCTCATGGTCTCGGAGTGATTTCAGTGGCACCCTTGTTAAGATGATGTCCATGTGAGCCAGAGGTTGTGAGTTCAAATCCGGCTGAGTTCCTGCTACTTTCACCTTGCAGCATGTTTTGGAGAATAATATCCAGAAGAGAACTGGAAAGAGATGGAAAGCTGAGGAGATTCTCAGAGAGCATGGTGGCCTCTGTGATAAGCTGCTCTCTATGTGAACCACAGGTCGTGGGTTCAAGTTCAGCCCATGGCCTCAGACGGCATACTACAGCATGCCGTTTTTCATCATTTTTTAGGATTAAAAAAAAAGACGAAAATCACTCCGAGACCATGGGCTATAGCCCATGGCCTCGGACGGCATACTATAGCATGCCGTTTTTCATCATTTTTGAGGATTTGAAAAAAAGATGAAAATCACTCCGAGACAATGGACTATAGCCCATGGTCTCGGAGTGATTTTCGTCTTTTTTTCAAATCCTCAAAAATGATGAAAAACACTCCGAGACCATGGGCTATAGCCCATGGCCTCGGACGGCATACTATAGCATGCCGTTTTTCATCATTTTTGAGGATTTGAAAAAAAGATGAAAATCACTCCGAGACAATGGACTATAGCCCATGGTCTCGGAGTGATTTTCGTCTTTTTTTCAAATCCTCAAAAATAATGAAAAACACTCCGAGACCATGGGCTATAGCCCATGGCCTCGGACGGCATACTATAGCATGCTGTTTTTCATCATTTTTGAGGATTTGAAAAAAAGATGAAAATCACTCCGAGACAATGGACTATAGCCCATGGTCTCGGAGTGATTTTCGTCTTTTTTTCAAATCCTCAAAAATGATGAAAAACACTCCGAGACCATGGGCTATAGCCCATGGCCTCGGACGGCATACTATAGCATGCCGTTTTTCATCATTTTTGAGGATTTGAAAAAAAGATGAAAATCACTCCGAGACAATGGACTATAGCCCATGGTCTCGGAGTGATTTTCGTCTTTTTTTCAAATCCTCAAAAATGATGAAAAACACTCCGAGACCATGGGCTATAGCCCATGGCCTCGGACGGCATACTATAGCATGCCGTTTTTCATCATTTTTGAGGATTTTAAAAAAAGACGAAAATCACTCCGAGACAATGGACTATAGCCCATGGTCTCGGAGTGATTTTCGTCTTTTTTTCAAATCCTCAAAAATGATGAAAAACACTCCGAGACCATGGGCTATAGCCCATGGCCTCGGACGGCATACTATAGCATGCCGTTTTTTCATCATTTTTGAGGATTTGAAAAAAAGATGAAAATCACTCTGAGACAATGGACTATAGCCCATGGTCTCGGAGTGATTTTCGTCTTTTTTTCAAATCCTCAAAAATGATGAAAATCACTCCGAGACCATGGGCTATAGCCCATGGCCTCGGACGGCATACTATAGCATGCCGTTTTTTCATCATTTTTGAGGATTTGAAAAAAAGATGAAAATCACTCTGAGACAATGGACTATAGCCCATGGTCTCGGAGTGATTTTCGTCTTTTTTTCAAATCCTCAAAAATGATGAAAATCACTCCGAGACAATGGACTATAGCCCATATATATAGTTTTTCTCAGCTCAATCAACAGGACCAGAACACACCTGGGCTAGCTGCCAGGATCACAACCACCAATGGGGAGGCTGTCTGTGTCCTGTCATGGTTTCTCCTCTGTATTATCTGATTAACATCCACGATTACACTTAAAAGCACTAAAGACACCTTTGATGCACAGCACCATTCAAATGCTCTGTACATGATCCCAAGGCCCCATTTGAAAAGTGACACCAAGAAGAACAACTTACAACCTAAAAATCACTGAGAGCTCAGTGGCACCCTTGTTAAGATGATGTCCATGTGAGCCAGAGGTTGTGAGTTCAAATCCGGCTGATTTCCTGCTACTTTCACCTTGCAGCATGTTTTGGAGAATAATATCCAGAAGAGAACTGGAAAGAGATGGAAAGCTGAGGAGATTCTCAGAGAGCATGGTGGCCTCTGTGATAAGCTGCTCTCTATGTGAACCACAGGTCGTGGGTTCAAGTTCAGCCCATGGCCTCAGACGGCATACTACAGCATGCCGTTTTTCATCATTTTTTAGGATTTAAAAAAAAGACGAAAATCACTCCGAGACCATGGGCTATAGCCCATGGCCTCGGACTTCATACTATAGCATGCCGTTTTTCATCATTTTTGAGGATTTGAAAAAAAGATGAAAATCACTCCGAGACAATGGACTATAGCCCATGGTCTCGGAGTGATTTTCGTCTTTTTTTCAAATCCTCAAAAATTATGAAAAACACTCCGAGACCATGGGCTATAGCCCATGGCCTCGGACGGCATGCTATAGCATGCCGTTTTTCATCATTTTTGAGGATTTGAAAAAAATATGAAAATCAGTCCGAGACAATGGACTATAGCCCATGGTCTCGGAGTGATTTTCGTCTTTTTTTCAAATCCTCAAAAATGATGAAAAACACTCCGAGACCATGGGCTATTGCCCATGGCCTCGGACGGCATACTATAGCATGCCGTTTTTCATCATTTTTGAGGATTTGAAAAAAAGATGAAAATCACTCCGAGACAATGGACTATAGCTCTTGGTCTCGGAGTGATTTTCGTCTTTTTTTCAAATCCTCAAAAATGATGAAAAACACTCCGAGACCATGGGCTATAGCCCATGGCCTCGGACGGCATACTATAGCATGCCGTTTTTCATCATTTTTGAGGATTTGAAAAAAAGATGAAAATCACTCCGAGACAATGGACTATAGCCCATGGTCTCGGAGTGATTTTCGTCTTTTTTTTCTCAAATCCTCAAAAATGAAGAAAAACACTCCGAGACCATGGGCTATAGCCCATGGCCTCGGACGGCATACTATAGCATGCCGTTTTTCATCATTTTTGAGGATTTTAAAAAAAGACGAAAATCACTCCGAGACAATGGACTATAGCCCATACATATAGTTTTTCTCAGCTCAATCAACAGGACCAGAACACACCTGGGCTGGCTGCCAGGATCACATCCACCAATGGGGAGGCTGTCTGTGTCCTGTCATGGTTTCTCCTCTGTATTATCTGATTAACATCCACGATTACACTTAAAAGCACTAAAGACACCTTTGATGCACAGCACCATTCAAATGCTCTGTACATGATCCCAAGGCCCCATTTGAAAAGTGACACCAAGAAGAACAACTTACAACCTAAAAATCACTGAGAGCTCAGTGGCACCCTTGTTAAGATGATGTCCATGTGAGCCAGAGGTTGTGAGTTCAAATCCGGCTGAGTTCCTGCTACTTTCACCTTTTTTGGTGGGCCTCCGGCTGAGTTCCTGCTACTTTCACCTTGCAGCATGTTTTGAGCATGGTGGCCTCTGTGATAAGCTGCTCTCTATGTGAACCACAGGTCGTGGGTTCAAGTTCAGCCCATGGCCTCAGACGGCATACTACAGCATGCCGTTTTTCATCATTTTTTAGGATTTAAGAAAAAGACGAAAATCACTCCGAGACCATGGGCTATAGCCCATGGCCTCGGACTTTATACTATAGCATGCCGTTTTTCATCATTTTTAAGGATTTGAAAAAAAGATGAAAATCACTCCGAGACAATGGGCTATAGCCCATGGCCTCGGACGGCATACTATAGCATGCCGTTTTTCATCATTTTTGAGGATTTGAAAAAAAGATGAAAATCACTCCGAGACAATGGACTATAGCCCATGGTCTCGGAGTGATTTTCGTCTTTTTTTTCTCAAATCCTCAAAAATGAAGAAAAACACTCCGAGACCATGGGCTATAGCCCATGGCCTCGGACGGCATACTATAGCATGCCGTTTTTCATCATTTTTGAGGATTTTAAAAAAAGACGAAAATCACTCCGAGACAATGGACTATAGCCCATACATATAGTTTTTCTCAGCTCAATCAACAGGACCAGAACACACCTGGGCTGGCTGCCAGGATCACATCCACCAATGGGGAGGCTGTCTGTGTCCTGTCATGGTTTCTCCTCTGTATTATCTGATTAACATCCACGATTACACTTAAAAGCACTAAAGACACCTTTGATGCACAGCACCATTCAAATGCTCTGTACATGATCCCAAGGCCCCATTTGAAAAGTGACACCAAGAAGAACAACTTACAACCTAAAAATCACTGAGAGCTCAGTGGCACCCTTGTTAAGATGATGTCCATGTGAGCCAGAGGTTGTGAGTTCAAATCCGGCTGAGTTCCTGCTACTTTCACCTTTTTTGGTGGGCCTCCGGCTGAGTTCCTGCTACTTTCACCTTGCAGCATGTTTTGAGCATGGTGGCCTCTGTGATAAGCTGCTCTCTATGTGAACCACAGGTCGTGGGTTCAAGTTCAGCCCATGGCCTCAGACGGCATACTACAGCATGCCGTTTTTCATCATTTTTTAGGATTTAAGAAAAAGACGAAAATCACTCCGAGACCATGGGCTATAGCCCATGGCCTCGGACTTTATACTATAGCATGCCGTTTTTCATCATTTTTAAGGATTTGAAAAAAAGATGAAAATCACTCCGAGACAATGGGCTATAGCCCATGGCCTCGGACGGCATACTATAGCATGCCGTTTTTCATCATTTTTGAGGATTTGAAAAAAAGATGAAAATCACTCCGAGACAATGGACTATAGCCCATGGTCTCGGAGTGATTTTCGACTTTTTTTTTCAAATCCTCAAAAATGAAGAAAAACACTCCGAGACCATGGGCTATAGCCCATGGCCTCGGACGGCATACTATAGCATGCCGTTTTTCATCATTTTTGAGGATTTGAAAAAAAGACGAAAATCACTCCGAGACAATGGACTATAGCCCATGGTCTCGGAGTGATTTTCGTCTTTTTTTCAAATCCTCAAAAATGATGAAAAACACTCCGAGACCATGGGCTATAGCCCATGGCCTCGGACGGCATACTATAGCATGCCGTTTTTCATCATTTTTGAGGATTTGAAAAAAAGATGAAAATCACTCCGAGACAATGGACTATAGCCCATGGTCTCGGAGTGATTTTCGTCTTTTTTTTTCAAATCCTCAAAAATGATGAAAAACACTCCGAGACCATGGGCTAGAGCCCATGGCCTCGGACGGCATACTATAGCATGCCGTTTTTTCATCATTTTTGAGGATTTGAAAAAAAGATGAAAATCACTCCGAGACAATGGACTATAGCCCATGGTCTCGGAGTGATTTTCGTCTTTTTTTCAAATCCTCAAAAATTATGAAAAACACTCCGAGACCATGGGCTATAGCCCATGGCCTCGGACGGCATACTATAGCATGCCGTTTTTTCATCATTTTTGAGGATTTTAAAAAAAGATGAAAATCACTCTGAGACAATGGACTATAGCCCATGGTCTCGGAGTGATTTTCGTCTTTTTTTCAAATCCTCAAAAATGATGAAAATCACTCCGAGACAATGGACTATAGCCCATATATATAGTTTTTCTCAGCTCAATCAACAGGACCAGAACACACCTGGGCTAGCTGCCAGGATCACAACCACCAATGGGGAGGCTGTCTGTGTCCTGTCATGGTTTCTCCTCTGTATTATCTGATTAACATCCACGATTACACTTAAAAGCACTAAAGACACCTTTGATGCACAGCACCATTCAAATGCTCTGTACATGATCCCAAGGCCCCATTTGAAAAGTGACACCAAGAAGAACAACTTACAACCTAAAAATCACTGAGAGCTCAGTGGCACCCTTGTTAAGATGATGTCCATGTGAGCCAGAGGTTGTGAGTTCAAATCCGGCTGAGTTCCTGCTACTTTCACCTTGCAGCATGTTTTGGAGAATAATATCCAGAAGAGAACTGGAAAGAGATGGAAAGCTGAGGAGATTCTCAGAGAGCATGGTGGCCTCTGTGATAAGCTGCTCTCTATGTGAACCACAGGTCGTGGGTTCAAGTTCAGCCCATGGCCTCAGACGGCATACTACAGCATGCCGTTTTTCATCATTTTTTAGGATTTAAAAAAAAGACGAAAATCACTCCGAGACCATGGGCTATAGCCCATGGCCTCGGACTTCATACTATAGCATGCCGTTTTTCATCATTTTTGAGGATTTGAAAAAAAGATGAAAATCACTCCGAGACAATGGACTATAGCCCATGGTCTCGGAGTGATTTTCGTCTTTTTTTCAAATCCTCAAAAATTATGAAAAACACTCCGAGACCATGGGCTATAGCCCATGGCCTCGGACGGCATGCTATAGCATGCCGTTTTTCATCATTTTTGAGGATTTGAAAAAAATATGAAAATCAGTCCGAGACAATGGACTATAGCCCATGGTCTCGGAGTGATTTTCGTCTTTTTTTCAAATCCTCAAAAATGATGAAAAACACTCCGAGACCATGGGCTATTGCCCATGGCCTCGGACGGCATACTATAGCATGCCGTTTTTCATCATTTTTGAGGATTTGAAAAAAAGATGAAAATCACTCCGAGACAATGGACTATAGCCCTTGGTCTCGGAGTGATTTTCGTCTTTTTTTCAAATCCTCAAAAATGATGAAAAACACTCCGAGACCATGGGCTATAGCCCATGGCCTCGGACGGCATACTATAGCATGCCGTTTTTCATCATTTTTGAGGATTTGAAAAAAAGATGAAAATCACTCCGAGACAATGGACTATAGCCCATGGTCTCGGAGTGATTTTCGTCTTTTTTTCAAATCCTCAAAAATGATGAAAAACACTCCGAGACCATGGGCTATAGCCCATGGCCTCGGACGGCATACTATAGCATGCCGTTTTTCATCATTTTTGAGGATTTGAAAAAAAGACGAAAATCACTCCGAGACAATGGACTATAGCCCATACATATAGTTTTTCTCAGCTCAATCAACAGGACCAGAACACACCTGGGCTGGCTGCCAGGATCACATCCACCAATGGGGAGGCTGTCTGTGTCCTGTCATGGTTTCTCCTCTGTATTATCTGATTAACATCCACGATTACACTTAAAAGCACTAAAGACACCTTTGATGCACAGCACCATTCAAATGCTCTGTACATGATCCCAAGGCCCCATTTGAAAAGTGACACCAAGAAGAACAACTTACAACCTAAAAATCACTGAGAGCTCAGTGGCACCCTTGTTAAGATGATGTCCATGTGAGCCAGAGGTTGTGAGTTCAAATCCGGCTGAGTTCCTGCTACTTTCACCTTTTTTGGTGAGGCCACCTTTTTTGGTGGCCTCCGGCTGAGTTCCTGCTACTTTCACCTTGCAGCATGTTTTGAGCATGGTGGCCTCTGTGATAAGCTGCTCTCTATGTGAACCACAGGTCGTGGGTTCAAGTTCAGCCCATGGCCTCAGACGGCATACTACAGCATGCCGTTTTTCATAATTTTTTAGGATTTAAGAAAAAGACGAAAATCACTCCGAGACCATGGGCTATAGCCCATGGCCTCGGACTTTATACTATAGCATGCCGTTTTTCATCATTTTTAAGGATTTGAAAAAAAGATGAAAATCACTCCGAGACAATGGGCTATAGCCCATGGCCTCGGACGGCATACTATAGCATGCCGTTTTTCATCATTTTTGAGGATTTGAAAAAAAGATGAAAATCACTCCGAGACAATGGACTATAGCCCATGGTCTCGGAGTGATTTTCGTCTTTTTTTTTCAAATCCTCAAAAATGAAGAAAAACACTCCGAGACCATGGGCTATAGCCCATGGCCTCGGACGGCATACTATAGCATGCCGTTTTTCATCATTTTTGAGGATTTGAAAAAAAGACGAAAATCACTCCGAGACAATGGACTATAGCCCATGGTCTCGGAGTGATTTTCGTCTTTTTTACAAATCCTCAAAAATGATGAAAAACACTCCGAGACCATGGGCTATAGCCCATGGCCTCGGACGGCATACTATAGCATGCCGTTTTTCATCATTTTTGAGGATTTGAAAAAAAGATGAAAATCACTCCGAGACAATGGACTATATATAGCCCATGGTCTCGGAGTGATTTTCGTCTTTTTTTTTCAAATCCTCAAAAATGATGAAAAACACTCCGAGACCATGGGCTATAGCCCATGGCCTCGGACGGCATACTATAGCATGCCGTTTTTTCATCATTTTTGAGGATTTGAAAAAAAGACGAAAATCACTCCGAGACAATGGACTATAGCCCATACATATAGTTTTTCTCAGCTCAATCAACAGGACCAGAACACACCTGGGCTGGCTGCCAGGATCACATCCACCAATGGGGAGGCTGTCTGTGTCCTGTCATGGTTTCTCCTCTGTATTATCTGATTAACATCCACGATTACACTTAAAAGCACTAAAGACACCTTTGATGCACAGCACCATTCAAATGCTCTGTACATGATCCCAAGGCCCCATTTGAAAAGTGACACCAAGAAGAACAACTTACAACCTAAAAATCACTGAGAGCTCAGTGGCACCCTTGTTAAGATGATGTCCATGTGAGCCAGAGGTTGTGAGTTCAAATCCGGCTGAGTTCCTGCTACTTTCACCTTTTTTGGTGAGGCCACCTTTTTTGGTGGCCTCCGGCTGAGTTCCTGCTACTTTCACCTTGCAGCATGTTTTGAGCATGGTGGCCTCTGTGATAAGCTGCTCTCTATGTGAACCACAGGTCGTGGGTTCAAGTTCAGCCCATGGCCTCAGACGGCATACTACAGCATGCCGTTTTTCATCATTTTTTAGGATTTAAGAAAAAGACGAAAATCACTCCGAGACCATGGGCTATAGCCCATGGCCTCGGACTTTATACTATAGCATGCCGTTTTTCATCATTTTTAAGGATTTGAAAAAAAGATGAAAATCACTCCGAGACAATGGGCAATGGGCTATAGCCCATGGCCTCGGACGGCATACTATAGCATGCCGTTTTTCATCATTTTTGAGGATTTGAAAAAAAGATGAAAATCACTCCGAGACAATGGACTATAGCCCATGGTCTCGGAGTGATTTTCGTCTTTTTTTTTCAAATCCTCAAAAATGAAGAAAAACACTCCGAGACCATGGGCTATAGCCCATGGCCTCGGACGGCATACTATAGCATGCCGTTTTTCATCATTTTTGAGGATTTGAAAAAAAGACGAAAATCACTCCGAGACAATGGACTATAGCCCATGGTCTCGGAGTGATTTTCGTCTTTTTTTCAAATCCTCAAAAATGATGACTAACACTCCGAGACCATGGGCTATAGCCCATGGCCTCGGACGGCATACTATAGCATGCCGTTTTTCATCATTTTTGAGGATTTGAAAAAAAGATGAAAATCACTCCGAGACAATGGACTATAGCCCATGGTCTCGGAGTGATTTTCGTCTTTTTTTTTCCAAATCCTCAAAAATGATGAAAAACACTCCGAGACCATGGGCTATAGCCCATGGCCTCGGACGGCATACTATAGCATGCCGTTTTTTCATCATTTTTGAGGATTTAAAAAAAAGATGAAAATCACTCTGAGACAATGGAATATAGCTCATGGTCTCGGAGTGATTTCAGTGGCACCCTTGTTAAGATGATGTCCATGTGAGCCAGAGGTTGTGAGTTCAAATCCGGCTGAGTTCCTGCTACTTTCACCTTGCAGCATGTTTTGGAGAATAATATCCAGAAGAGAACTGGAAAGAGATGGAAAGCTGAGGAGATTCTCAGAGAGCATGGTGGCCTCTGTGATAAGCTGCTCTCTATGTGAACCACAGGTCGTGGGTTCAAGTTCAGCCCATGGCCTCAGACGGCATACTACAGCATGCCGTTTTTCATCATTTTTTAGGATTAAAAAAAAAGACGAAAATCACTCCGAGACCATGGGCTATAGCCCATGGCCTCGGACTTCATACTATAGCATGCCGTTTTTCATCATTTTTGAGGATTTGAAAAAAAGATGAAAATCACTCCGAGACAATGGACTATAGCCCATGGCCTCGGACGGCATACTATAGCATGCCGTTTTTCATCATTTTTGAGGATTTGAAAAAAAGACGAAAATCACTCTGAGACAATGGACTATAGCTCATGGTCTCGGAGTGATTTTCGTCTTTTTTTGAAATCCTCAAAAATGATGAAAAACACTCCGAGACCATGGGCTATAGCCCATGGCCTCGGACGGCATACTATAGCATGCCGTTTTTCATCATTTTTGAGGATTTGAAAAAAAGATGAAAATCACTCCGAGACAATGGACTATAGCCCATGGTCTCGGAGTGATTTTCGTCTTTTTTTTTCAAATCCTCAAAAATGAAGAAAAACACTCCGAGACCATGGGCTATAGGCCATGGCCTCGGACGGCATACTATAGCATGCCGTTTTTCATCATTTTTGAGGATTTGAAAAAAAGACGAAAATCACTCCGAGACAATGGACTATAGCCCATGGTCTCGGAGTGATTTTCGTCTTTTTTTCAAATCCTCAAAAATGATGAAAAACACTCCGAGACCATGGGCTATAGCCCATGGCCTCGGACGGCATACTATAGCATGCCGTTTTTCATCATTTTTGAGGATTTGAAAAAAAGATGAAAATCACTCCGAGACAATGGACTATAGCCCATGGTCTCGGAGTGATTTTCGTCTTTTTTTTCAAATCCTCAAAAATGATGAAAAACACTCCGAGACCATGGGCTATAGCCCATGGCCTCGGACGGCATACTATAGCATGCCGTTTTTTCATCATTTTTGAGGATTTAAAAAAAAGATGAAAATCACTCTGAGACAATGGACTATAGCCCATGGTCTCGGAGTGATTTTCGTCTTTTTTTCAAATCCTCAAAAATGATGAAAAACACTCCGAGACCATGGGCTATAGCCCATGGCCTCGGACGGCATACTATAGCATGCCGTTTTTCATCATTTTTGAGGATTTGAAAAAAAGATGAAAATCACTCCGAGACAATGGACTATAGCCCATATATATAGTTTTTCTCAGCTCAATCAACAGGACCAGAACACACCTGGGCTGGCTGCCAGGATCACATCCACCAATGGGGAGGCTGTCTGTGTCCTGTCATGGTTTCTCCTCTGTATTATCTGATTAACATCCACGATTACACTTAAAAGCACTAAAGACACCTTTGATGCACAGCACCATTCAAATGCTCTGTACATGATCCCAAGGCCCCATTTGAAAAGTGACACCAAGAAGAACAACTTACAACCTAAAAATCACTGAGAGCTCAGTGGCACCCTTGTTAAGATGATGTCCATGTGAGCCAGAGGTTGTGAGTTCAAATCCGGCTGAGTTCCTGCTACTTTCACCTTGCAGCATGTTTTGGAGAATAATATCCAGAAGAGAACTGGAAAGAGATGGAAAGCTGAGGAGATTCTCAGAGAGCATGGTGGCCTCTGTGATAAGCTGCTCTCTATGTGAACCACAGGTCGTGGGTTCAAGTTCAGCCCATGGCCTCAGACGGCATACTACAGCATGCCGTTTTTCATCATTTTTTAGGATTTAAAAAAAAGACGAAAATCACTCCGAGACCATGGGCTATAGCCCATGGCCTCGGACTTTATACTATAGCATGCCGTTTTTCATCATTTTTAAGGATTTGAAAAAAAGATGAAAATCACTCCGAGACCATGGGCTATAGCCCATGGCCTCGGACGGCATACTATAGCATGCCGTTTTTCATCATTTTTGAGGATTTGAAAAAAAGATGAAAATCACTCCGAGACAATGGACTATAGCCCATGGTCTCGGAGTGATTTTCGTCTTTTTTTTTCAAATCCTCAAAAATGAAGAAAAACACTCTGAGACCATGGGCTATAGCCCATTAGCCTGGCGCGGCCAGACTCATAGCGAGGGTTCACTGATGTTTCCTCCCCGCATATGAGTCTGGACTCGGGCTCATTGACAGAGTGTATGCGGAAGCTGGAGAAATCAGAAAATGACCGGGGCCAATCGGGCCAATCAGTGACTGCGTTTCAACGGCTGTCCGTACAACAGTGAAAAGCAGCCTCTGATTGGTTCATGTGTATATGGTGACGTAACATTCATGCTGCAGGACTTTCAAAACAACAATGGCTGCCCTCAACGCAACAAGTTTAAAAGTTTACACAGAAACGATAAGAACAGCAGTTATTTCAGATATAGACTCTGACATATATCCGACATATCTCGCTCACGTATAAAGTAGAAACTATTAAACAGACCTTGTTGTTTTTTAGCGTGGTTGCCGTGGTATGAGGAGCGGACCAGCGCACTGTGTGGTGACGTCAGCTTTTTGTTACGCTGATTGGCTAGATGGATCTGTCTGTCAAGGCAACTACTAACGCCCACTTTTCAAGCTGCCTATGGCCGAAGTCCAGACTCATATGCGGGGAAGAATCTTCAGTGAATCTCCGCTATGAGGCTGGCCAAGCCAGGCTAATAGCCCATGGCCTCGGACGGCATACTATAGCATGCCGTTTTTCATCATTTTTGAGGATTTGAAAAAAAGACGAAAATCACTCCGAGACAATGGACTATAGCCCATGGTCTCGGAGTGATTTTCGTCTTTTTTTCAAATCCTCAAAAATGATGAAAAACACTCCGAGACCATGGGCTATAGCCCATGGCCTCGGACGGCATACTATAGCATGCCGTTTTTCATCATTTTTGAGGATTTGAAAAAAAGATGAAAATCACTCCGAGACAATGGACTATAGCCCTTGGTCTCGGAGTGATTTTCGTCTTTTTTTCAAATCCTCAAAAATGATGAAAAACACTCCGAGACCATGGGCTATAGCCCATGGCCTCGGACGGCATACTATAGCATGCCGTTTTTCATCATTTTTGAGGATTTGAAAAAAAGATGAAAATCACTCCGAGACAATGGACTATAGCCCATGGTCTCGGAGTGATTTTCGTCTTTTTTTCAAATCCTCAAAAATGATGAAAAACACTCCGAGACCATGGGCTATAGCCCATGGCCTCGGACGGCATACTATAGCATGCCGTTTTTCATCATTTTTGAGGATTTGAAAAAAAGACGAAAATCACTCCGAGACAATGGACTATAGCCCATACATATAGTTTTTCTCAGCTCAATCAACAGGACCAGAACACACCTGGGCTGGCTGCCAGGATCACATCCACCAATGGGGAGGCTGTCTGTGTCCTGTCATGGTTTCTCCTCTGTATTATCTGATTAACATCCACGATTACACTTAAAAGCACTAAAGACACCTTTGATGCACAGCACCATTCAAATGCTCTGTACATGATCCCAAGGCCCCATTTGAAAAGTGACACCAAGAAGAACAACTTACAACCTTAAAATCACTGAGAGCTCAGTGGCACCCTTGTTAAGATGATGTCCATGTGAGCCAGAGGTTGTGAGTTCAAATCCGGCTGAGTTCCTGCTACTTTCACCTTTTTTGGTGAGGCCACCTTTTTTGGTGGCCTCCGGCTGAGTTCCTGCTACTTTCACCTTGCAGCATGTTTTGAGCATGGTGGCCTCTGTGATAAGCTGCTCTCTATGTGAACCACAGGTCGTGGGTTCAAGTTCAGCCCATGGCCTCAGACGGCATACTACAGCATGCCGTTTTTCATCATTTTTTAGGATTTAAGAAAAAGACGAAAATCACTCCGAGACCATGGGCTATAGCCCATGGCCTCGGACTTTATACTATAGCATGCCGTTTTTCATCATTTTTAAGGATTTGAAAAAAAGATGAAAATCACTCCGAGACAATGGGCTATAGCCCATGGCCTCGGACGGCATACTATAGCATGCCGTTTTTCATCATTTTTGAGGATTTGAAAAAAAGATGAAAATCACTCCGAGACAATGGACTATAGCCCATGGTCTCGGAGTGATTTTCGTCTTTTTTTTTCAAATCCTCAAAAATGAAGAAAAACACTCCGAGACCATGGGCTATAGCCCATGGCCTCGGACGGCATACTATAGCATGCCGTTTTTCATCATTTTTGAGGATTTGAAAAAAAGACGAAAATCACTCCGAGACAATGGACTATAGCCCATGGTCTCGGAGTGATTTTCGTCTTTTTTTCAAATCCTCAAAAATGATGAAAAACACTCCGAGACCATGGGCTATAGCCCATGGCCTCGGACGGCATACTATAGCATGCCGTTTTTCATCATTTTTGAGGATTTGAAAAAAAGATGAAAATCACTCCGAGACAATGGACTATAGCCCATGGTCTCGGAGTGATTTTCGTCTTTTTTTTTCAAATCCTCAAAAATGATGAAAAACACTCCGAGACCATGGGCTATAGCCCATGGCCTCGGACGGCATACTATAGCATGCCGTTTTTTCATCATTTTTGAGGATTTGAAAAAAAGACGAAAATCACTCCGAGACAATGGACTATAGCCCATACATATAGTTTTTCTCAGCTCAATCAACAGGACCAGAACACACCTGGGCTGGCTGCCAGGATCACATCCACCAATGGGGAGGCTGTCTGTGTCCTGTCATGGTTTCTCCTCTGTATTATCTGATTAACATCCACGATTACACTTAAAAGCACTAAAGACACCTTTGATGCACAGCACCATTCAAATGCTCTGTACATGATCCCAAGGCCCCATTTGAAAAGTGACACCAAGAAGAACAACTTACAACCTAAAAATCACTGAGAGCTCAGTGGCACCCTTGTTAAGATGATGTCCATGTGAGCCAGAGGTTGTGAGTTCAAATCCGGCTGAGTTCCTGCTACTTTCACCTTTTTTGGTGAGGCCACCTTTTTTGGTGGCCTCCGGCTGAGTTCCTGCTACTTTCACCTTGCAGCATGTTTTGAGCATGGTGGCCTCTGTGATAAGCTGCTCTCTATGTGAACCACAGGTCGTGGGTTCAAGTTCAGCCCATGGCCTCAGACGGCATACTACAGCATGCCGTTTTTCATCATTTTTTAGGATTTAAGAAAAAGACGAAAATCACTCCGAGACCATGGGCTATAGCCCATGGCCTCGGACTTTATACTATAGCATGCCGTTTTTCATCATTTTTAAGGATTTGAAAAAAAGATGAAAATCACTCCGAGACAATGGGCAATGGGCTATAGCCCATGGCCTCGGACGGCATACTATAGCATGCCGTTTTTCATCATTTTTGAGGATTTGAAAAAAAGATGAAAATCACTCCGAGACAATGGACTATAGCCCATGGTCTCGGAGTGATTTTCGTCTTTTTTTTTTCAAATCCTCAAAAATGAAGAAAAACACTCCGAGACCATGGGCTATAGCCCATGGCCTCGGACGGCATACTATAGCATGCCGTTTTTCATCATTTTTGAGGATTTGAAAAAAAGACGAAAATCACTCCGAGACAATGGACTATAGCCCATGGTCTCGGAGTGATTTTCGTCTTTTTTTCAAATCCTCAAAAATGATGAAAAACACTCCGAGACCATGGGCTATAGCCCATGGCCTCGGACGGCATACTATAGCATGCCGTTTTTCATCATTTTTGAGGATTTGAAAAAAAGATGAAAATCACTCCGAGACAATGGACTATAGCCCATGGTCTCGGAGTGATTTTCGTCTTTTTTTTTTCAAATCCTCAAAAATGATGAAAAACACTCCGAGACCATGGGCTATAGCCCATGGCCTCGGACGGCATACTATAGCATGCCGTTTTTTCATCATTTTTGAGGATTTAAAAAAAAGATGAAAATCACTCTGAGACAATGGACTATAGCTCATGGTCTCGGAGTGATTTCAGTGGCACCCTTGTTAAGATGATGTCCATGTGAGCCAGAGGTTGTGAGTTCAAATCCGGCTGAGTTCCTGCTACTTTCACCTTGCAGCATGTTTTGGAGAATAATATCCAGAAGAGAACTGGAAAGAGATGGAAAGCTGAGGAGATTCTCAGAGAGCATGGTGGCCTCTGTGATAAGCTGCTCTCTATGTGAACCACAGGTCGTGGGTTCAAGTTCAGCCCATGGCCTCAGACGGCATACTACAGCATGCCGTTTTTCATCATTTTTTAGGATTAAAAAAAAAGACGAAAATCACTCCGAGACCATGGGCTATAGCCCATGGCCTCGGACTTCATACTATAGCATGCCGTTTTTCATCATTTTTGAGGATTTGAAAAAAAGATGAAAATCACTCCGAGACAATGGACTATAGCCCATGGCCTCGGACGGCATACTATAGCATGCCGTTTTTCATCATTTTTGAGGATTTGAAAAAAAGACGAAAATCACTCCGAGACAATGGACTATAGCTCATGGTCTCGGAGTGATTTTCGTCTTTTTTTGAAATCCTCAAAAATGATGAAAAACACTCCGAGACCATGGGCTATAGCCCATGGCCTCGGACGGCATACTATAGCATGCCGTTTTTTATCATTTTTGAGGATTTGAAAAAAAGATGAAAATCACTCCGAGACAATGGACTATAGCCCATGGTCTCGGAGTGATTTTCGTCTTTTTTTTTCAAATCCTCAAAAATGAAGAAAAACACTCCGAGACCATGGGCTATAGCCCATGGCCTCGGACGGCATACTATAGCATGCCGTTTTTCATCATTTTTGAGGATTTGAAAAAAAGACGAAAATCACTCCGAGACAATGGACTATAGCCCATGGTCTCGGAGTGATTTTCGTCTTTTTTTCAAATCCTCAAAAATGATGAAAAACACTCCGAGACCATGGGCTATAGCCCATGGCCTCGGACGGCATACTATAGCATGCCGTTTTTCATCATTTTTGAGGATTTGAAAAAAAGATGAAAATCACTCCGAGACAATGGACTATAGCCCATGGTCTCGGAGTGATTTTCGTCTTTTTTTTCAAATCCTCAAAAATGATGAAAAACACTCCGAGACCATGGGCTATAGCCCATGGCCTCGGACGGCATACTATAGCATGCCGTTTTTTCATCATTTTTGAGGATTTAAAAAAAAGATGAAAATCACTCTGAGACAATGGACTATAGCCCATGGTCTCGGAGTGATTTTCGTCTTTTTTTCAAATCCTCAAAAATGATGCAAAACACTCCGAGACCATGGGCTATAGCCCATGGCCTCGGACGGCATACTATAGCATGCCGTTTTTCATCATTTTTGAGGATTTGAAAAAAAGATGAAAATCACTCCGAGACAATGGACTATAGCCCATATATATAGTTTTTCTCAGCTCAATCAACAGGACCAGAACACACCTGGGCTGGCTGCCAGGATCACATCCACCAATGGGGAGGCTGTCTGTGTCCTGTCATGGTTTCTCCTCTGTATTATCTGATTAACATCCACGATTACACTTAAAAGCACTAAAGACACCTTTGATGCACAGCACCATTCAAATGCTCTGTACATGATCCCAAGGCCCCATTTGAAAAGTGACACCAAGAAGAACAACTTACAACCTAAAAATCACTGAGAGCTCAGTGGCACCCTTGTTAAGATGATGTCCATGTGAGCCAGAGGTTGTGAGTTCAAATCCGGCTGAGTTCCTGCTACTTTCACCTTGCAGCATGTTTTGGAGAATAATATCCAGAAGAGAACTGGAAAGAGATGGAAAGCTGAGGAGATTCTCAGAGAGCATGGTGGCCTCTGTGATAAGCTGCTCTCTATGTGAACCACAGGTCGTGGGTTCAAGTTCAGCCCATGGCCTCAGACGGCATACTACAGCATGCCGTTTTTCATCATTTTTTAGGATTTAAAAAAAAGACGAAAATCACTCCGAGACCATGGGCTATAGCCCATGGCCTCGGACTTTATACTATAGCATGCCGTTTTTCATCATTTTTAAGGATTTGAAAAAAAGATGAAAATCACTCCGAGACCATGGGCTATAGCCCATGGCCTCGGACGGCATACTATAGCATGCCGTTTTTCATCATTTTTGAGGATTTGAAAAAAAGATGAAAATCACTCCGAGACAATGGACTATAGCCCATAGTCTCGGAGTGATTTTCGTCTTTTTTTTTCAAATCCTCAAAAATGAAGAAAAACACTCCGAGACCATGGGCTATAGCCCATGGCCTCGGACGGCATACTATAGCATGCCGTTTTTCATCATTTTTGAGGATTTGAAAAAAAGACGAAAATCACTCCGAGACAATGGACTATAGCCCATGGTCTCGGAGTGATTTTCGTCTTTTTTTCAAATCCTCAAAAATGATGAAAAACACTCCGAGACCATGGGCTATAGCCCATGGCCTCGGACGGCATACTATAGCATGCCGTTTTTCATCATTTTTGAGGATTTGAAAAAAAAAATTAAAATCACTCCGAGACAATGGACTATAGCCCATGGTCTCGGAGTGATTTTCGTCTTTTTTTCAAATCCTCAAAAATGATGAAAAACACTCCGAGACCATGGGCTATAGCCCATGGCCTCGGACGGCATACTATAGCATGCCGTTTTTCATCATTTTTGAGGATTTGAAAAAAATATGAAAATCACTCCGAGACAATGGACTATAGCCCATGGTCTCGGAGTGATTTTCGTCTTTTTTTTTCAAATCCTCAAAAATGAAGAAAAACACTCCGAGACCATGGGCTATAGCCCATGGCCTCGGACGGCATACTATAGCATGCCGTTTTTCATCATTTT
Organism: Electrona antarctica; assembly: GCF_951216825.1. NCBI lineage: Eukaryota > Metazoa > Chordata > Actinopteri > Myctophiformes > Myctophidae > Electrona > Electrona antarctica. Next base: position 21,894,778 of record NC_136797.1, read on the forward strand.
TGAGGATTTGAAAAAAAGATGAAAATCACTCCGAGACAATGGACTATTGCCCATGGTCTCGGAGTGATTTTCGTCTTTTTTTCAAATCCTCAAAAATGATGAAAAACACTCCGATACCATGGGCTATAGCCCATGGCCTCGGACGGCATACTATAGCATGCCGTTTTTCATCATTTTTGAGGATTTGAAAAAAAGATGAAAATCACTCCGAGACAATGGACTATAGCCCATGGTCTCGGAGCGATTTTCGTCTTTTTTTCAAATCCTCAAAAATGATGAAAAACACTCCGAGACCATGGGCTATAGCCCATGGCCTCGGACGGCATACTATAGCATGCCGTTTTTCATCATTTTTGAGGATTTGAAAAAAAGATGAAAATCACTCCGAGACAATGGACTATAGCCCATGGTCTCGGAGTGATTTTCGTCTTTTTTTTTCAAATCCTCAAAAATGAAGAAAAACACTCCGAGACCATGGGCTATAGCCCATGGCCTCGGACGGCATACTATAGCATGCCGTTTTTCATCATTTTTGAGGATTTGAAAAAAAGACGAAAATCACTCCGAGACAATGGACTATAGCCCATGGTCTCGGAGTGATTTTCGTCTTTTTTTCAAATCCTCAAAAATGATGAAAAACACTCCGAGACCATGGGCTATAGCCCATGGCCTCGGACGGCATACTATAGCATGCCGTTTTTTCATCATTTTTGAGGATTTGAAAAAAAGATGAAAATCACTCTGAGACAATGGACTATAGCCCATGGTCTCGGAGTGATTTTCGTCTTTTTTTCAAATCCTAAAAAATGATGAAAATCACTCCGAGACCATGGGCTATAGCCCATGGCCTCGGACGGCATACTATAGCATGCTGTTTTTTCATCATTTTTGAGGATTTGAAAAAAAGATGAAAATCACTCTGAGACAATGGACTATAGCCCATGGTCTCGGAGTGATTTTCGTCTTTTTTTCAAATCCTCAAAAATGATGAAAATCACTCCGAGACAATGGACTATAGCCCATATATATAGTTTTTCTCAGCTCAATCAACAGGACCAGAACACACCTGGGCTAGCTGCCAGGATCACAACCACCAATGGGGAGGCTGTCTGTGTCCTGTCATGGTTTCTCCTCTGTATTATCTGATTAACATCCACGATTACACTTAAAAGCACTAAAGACACCTTTGATGCACAGCACCATTCAAATGCTCTGTACATGATCCCAAGGCCCCATTTGAAAAGTGACACCAAGAAGAACAACTTACAACCTAAAAATCACTGAGAGCTCAATGGCACCCTTGTTAAGATGATGTCCATGTGAGCCAGAGGTTGTGAGTTCAAATCTGGCTGAGTTCCTGCTACTTTCACCTTGCAGCATGTTTTGGAGAATAACATCCAGAAGAGAACTGGAAAGAGATGGAAAGCTGAGGAGATTCTCAGAGAGCATGGTGGCCTCTGTGATAAGCTGCTCTCTATGTGAACCACAGGTCGTGGGTTCAAGTTCAGCCCATGGCCTCAGACGGCATACTACAGCATGCCGTTTTTCATCATTTTTTAGGATTTAAAAAAAAGACGAAAATCACTCCGAGACCATGGGCTATAGCCCATGGCCTCGGACTTCATACTATAGCATGCCGTTTTTCATCATTTTTGAGGATTTGAAAAAAAGATGAAAATCACTCCGAGACAATGGACTATAGCCCATGGTCTCGGAGTGATTTTCGTCTTTATTTCAAATCCTCAAAAATTATGAAAAACACTCCGAGACCATGGGCTATAGCCCATGGCCTCGGACGGCATACTATAGCATGCCGTTTTTCATCATTTTTGAGGATTTGAAAAAAAGATGAAAATCACTCTGAGACAATGGACTATAGCCCATGGTCTCGGAGTGATTTTCGTCTTTTTTTCAAATCCTCAAAAATGATGCAAAACACTCCGAGACCATGGGCTATAGCCCATGGCCTCGGACGGCATACTATAGCATGCCGTTTTTCATCATTTTTGAGGATTTGAAAAAAAGATGAAAATCACTCCGAGACAATGGACTATAGCCCATATATATAGTTTTTCTCAGCTCAATCAACAGGACCAGAACACACCTGGGCTGGCTGCCAGGATCACATCCACCAATGGGGAGGCTGTCTGTGTCCTGTCATGGTTTCTCCTCTGTATTATCTGATTAACATCCACGATTACACTTAAAAGCACTAAAGACACCTTTGATGCACAGCACCATTCAAATGCTCTGTACATGATCCCAAGGCCCCATTTGAAAAGTGACACCAAGAAGAACAACTTACAACCTAAAAATCACTGAGAGCTCAGTGGCACCCTTGTTAAGATGATGTCCATGTGAGCCAGAGGTTGTGAGTTCAAATCCGGCTGAGTTCCTGCTACTTTCACCTTGCAGCATGTTTTGGAGAATAATATCCAGAAGAGAACTGGAAAGAGATGGAAAGCTGAGGAGATTCTCAGAGAGCATGGTGGCCTCTGTGATAAGCTGCTCTCTATGTGAACCACAGGTCGTGGGTTCAAGTTCAGCCCATGGCCTCAGACGGCATACTACAGCATGCCGTTTTTCATCATTTTTTAGGATTTAAAAAAAAGACGAAAATCACTCCGAGACCATGGGCTATAGCCCATGGCCTCGGACTTTATACTATAGCATGCCGTTTTTCATCATTTTTAAGGATTTGAAAAAAAGATGAAAATCACTCCGAGACCATGGGCTATAGCCCATGGCCTCGGACGGCATACTATAGCATGCCGTTTTTCATCATTTTTGAGGATTTGAAAAAAAGATGAAAATCACTCCGAGACAATGGACTATAGCCCATGGTCTCGGAGTGATTTTCGTCTTTTTTTTTCAAATCCTCAAAAATGAAGAAAAACACTCCGAGACCATGGGCTATAGCCCATGGCCTCGGACGGCATACTATAGCATGCCGTTTTTCATCATTTTTGAGGATTTGAAAAAAAGACGAAAATCACTCCGAGACAATGGACTATAGCCCATGGTCTCGGAGTGATTTTCGTCTTTTTTTCAAATCCTCAAAAATGATGAAAAACACTCCGAGACCATGGGCTATAGCCCATGGCCTCGGACGGCATACTATAGCATGCCGTTTTTCATCATTTTTGAGGATTTGAAAAAAAAAATGAAAATCACTCCGAGACAATGGACTATAGCCCATGGTCTCGGAGTGATTTTCGTCTTTTTTTCAAATCCTCAAAAATGATGAAAAACACTCCGAGACCATGGGCTATAGCCCATGGCCTCGGACGGCATACTATAGCATGCCGTTTTTCATCATTTTTGAGGATTTGAAAAAAAAGATGAAAATCACTCCGAGACAATGGACTATAGCCCATGGTCTCGGAGTGATTTTCGTCTTTTTTTTTCAAATCCTCAAAAATGAAGAAAAACACTCCGAGACCATGGGCTATAGCCCATGGCCTCGGACGGCATACTATAGCATGCCGTTTTTCATCATTTTTGAGGATTTGAAAAAAAGACGAAAATCACTCCGAGACAATGGACTATAGCCCATGGTCTCGGAGTGATTTTCGTCTTTTTTTCAAATCCTCAAAAATGATGAAAAACACTCCGAGACCATGGGCTATAGCCCATGGCCTCGGACGGCATACTATAGCATGCCGTTTTTCATCATTTTTGAGGATTTGAAAAAAAGATGAAAATCACTCCGAGACAATGGACTATAGCCCATGGTCTCGGAGTGATTTTCGTCTTTTTTTTTCAAATCCTCAAAAATGAAGAAAAACACTCCGAGACCATGGGCTATAGCCCATGGCCTCGGACGGCATACTATAGCATGCCGTTTTTCATCATTTTTGAGGATTTGAAAAAAAGATGAAAATCACTCCGAGACAATGGACTATTGCCCATGGTCTCGGAGTGATTTTCGTCTTTTTTTCAAATCCTCAAAAATGATGAAAAACACTCCGATACCATGGGCTATAGCCCATGGCCTCGGACGGCATACTATAGCATGCCGTTTTTCATCATTTTTGAGGATTTGAAAAAAAGATGAAAATCACTCCGAGACAATGGACTATAGCCCATGGTCTCGGAGTGATTTTCGTCTTTTTTTCAAATCCTCAAAAATGATGAAAAACACTCCGAGACCATGGGCTATAGCCCATGGCCTCGGACGGCATACTATAGCATGCCGTTTTTCATCATTTTTGAGGATTTGAAAAAAAGATGAAAATCACTCCGAGACAATGGACTATAGCCCATGGTCTCGGAGTGATTTTCGTCTTTTTTTTTCAAATCCTCAAAAATGAAGAAAAACACTCCGAGACCATGGGCTATAGCCCATGGCCTCGGACGGCATACTATAGCATGCCGTTTTTCATCATTTTTGAGGATTTGAAAAAAAGACGAAAATCACTCCGAGACAATGGACTATAGCCCATGGTCTCGGAGTGATTTTCGTCTTTTTTTCAAATCCTCAAAAATGATGAAAAACACTCCGAGACCATGGGCTATAGCCCATGGCCTCGGACGGCATACTATAGCATGCCGTTTTTCATCATTTTTGAGGATTTGAAAAAAAGATGAAAATCACTCCGAGACAATGGACTATAGCCCATGGTCTCGGAGTGATTTTCGTCTTTTTTTTTCAAATCCTCAAAAATGAAGAAAAACACTCCGAGACCATGGGCTATAGCCCATGGCCTCGGACGGCATACTATAGCATGCCGTTTTTCATCATTTTTGAGGATTTGAAAAAAAGACGAAAATCACTCCGAGACAATGGACTATAGCCCATGGTCTCGGAGTGATTTTCGTCTTTTTTTCAAATCCTCAAAAATGATGAAAAACACTCCGAGACCATGGGCTATAGCCCATGGCCTCGGACGGCATACTATAGCATGCCGTTTTTTCATCATTTTTGAGGATTTGAAAAAAAGATGAAAATCACTCTGAGACAATGGACTATAGCCCATGGTCTCGGAGTGATTTTCGTCTTTTTTTCAAATCCTAAAAAATGATGAAAATCACTCCGAGACCATGGGCTATAGCCCATGGCCTCGGACGGCATACTATAGCATGCTGTTTTTTCATCATTTTTGAGGATTTGAAAAAAAGATGAAAATCACTCTGAGACAATGGACTATAGCCCATGGTCTCGGAGTGATTTTCGTCTTTTTTTCAAATCCTCAAAAATGATGAAAATCACTCCGAGACAATGGACTATAGCCCATATATATAGTTTTTCTCAGCTCAATCAACAGGACCAGAACACACCTGGGCTAGCTGCCAGGATCACAACCACCAATGGGGAGGCTGTCTGTGTCCTGTCATGGTTTCTCCTCTGTATTATCTGATTAACATCCACGATTACACTTAAAAGCACTAAAGACACCTTTGATGCACAGCACCATTCAAATGCTCTGTACATGATCCCAAGGCCCCATTTGAAAAGTGACACCAAGAAGAACAACTTACAACCTAAAAATCACTGAGAGCTCAGTGGCACCCTTGTTAAGATGATGTCCATGTGAGCCAGAGGTTGTGAGTTCAAATCTGGCTGAGTTCCTGCTACTTTCACCTTGCAGCATGTTTTGGAGAATAACATCCAGAAGAGAACTGGAAAGAGATGGAAAGCTGAGGAGATTCTCAGAGAGCATGGTGGCCTCTGTGATAAGCTGCTCTCTATGTGAACCACAGGTCGTGGGTTCAAGTTCAGCCCATGGCCTCAGACGGCATACTACAGCATGCCGTTTTTCATCATTTTTTAGGATTTAAAAAAAAGACGAAAATCACTCCGAGACCATGGGCTATAGCCCATGGCCTCGGACTTCATACTATAGCATGCCGTTTTTCATCATTTTTGAGGATTTGAAAAAAAGATGAAAATCACTCCGAGACAATGGACTATAGCCCATGGTCTCGGAGTGATTTTCGTCTTTATTTCAAATCCTCAAAAATTATGAAAAACACTCCGAGACCATGGGCTATAGCCCATGGCCTCGGACGGCATACTATAGCATGCCGTTTTTCATCATTTTTGAGGATTTGAAAAAAAGATGAAAATCACTCTGAGACAATGGACTATAGCCCATGGTCTCGGAGTGATTTTCGTCTTTTTTTCAAATCCTCAAAAATGATGCAAAACACTCCGAGACCATGGGCTATAGCCCATGGCCTCGGACGGCATACTATAGCATGCCGTTTTTCATCATTTTTGAGGATTTGAAAAAAAGATGAAAATCACTCCGAGACAATGGACTATAGCCCATATATATAGTTTTTCTCAGCTCAATCAACAGGACCAGAACACACCTGGGCTGGCTGCCAGGATCACATCCACCAATGGGGAGGCTGTCTGTGTCCTGTCATGGTTTCTCCTCTGTATTATCTGATTAACATCCACGATTACACTTAAAAGCACTAAAGACACCTTTGATGCACAGCACCATTCAAATGCTCTGTACATGATCCCAAGGCCCCATTTGAAAAGTGACACCAAGAAGAACAACTTACAACCTAAAAATCACTGAGAGCTCAGTGGCACCCTTGTTAAGATGATGTCCATGTGAGCCAGAGGTTGTGAGTTCAAATCCGGCTGAGTTCCTGCTACTTTCACCTTGCAGCATGTTTTGGAGAATAATATCCAGAAGAGAACTGGAAAGAGATGGAAAGCTGAGGAGATTCTCAGAGAGCATGGTGGCCTCTGTGATAAGCTGCTCTCTATGTGAACCACAGGTCGTGGGTTCAAGTTCAGCCCATGGCCTCAGACGGCATACTACAGCATGCCGTTTTTCATCATTTTTTAGGATTTAAAAAAAAGACGAAAATCACTCCGAGACCATGGGCTATAGCCCATGGCCTCGGACTTTATACTATAGCATGCCGTTTTTCATCATTTTTAAGGATTTGAAAAAAAGATGAAAATCACTCCGAGACCATGGGCTATAGCCCATGGCCTCGGACGGCATACTATAGCATGCCGTTTTTCATCATTTTTGAGGATTTGAAAAAAAGATGAAAATCACTCCGAGACAATGGACTATAGCCCATGGTCTCGGAGTGATTTTCGTCTTTTTTTTTCAAATCCTCAAAAATGAAGAAAAACACTCCGAGACCATGGGCTATAGCCCATGGCCTCGGACGGCATACTATAGCATGCCGTTTTTCATCATTTTTGAGGATTTGAAAAAAAGACGAAAATCACTCCGAGACAATGGACTATAGCCCATGGTCTCGGAGTGATTTTCGTCTTTTTTTCAAATCCTCAAAAATGATGAAAAACACTCCGAGACCATGGGCTATAGCCCATGGCCTCGGACGGCATACTATAGCATGCCGTTTTTCATCATTTTTGAGGATTTGAAAAAAAAAATGAAAATCACTCCGAGACAATGGACTATAGCCCATGGTCTCGGAGTGATTTTCGTCTTTTTTTCAAATCCTCAAAAATGATGAAAAACACTCCGAGACCATGGGCTATAGCCCATGGCCTCGGACGGCATACTATAGCATGCCGTTTTTCATCATTTTTGAGGATTTGAAAAAAAAGATGAAAATCACTCCGAGACAATGGACTATAGCCCATGGTCTCGGAGTGATTTTCGTCTTTTTTTTTCAAATCCTCAAAAATGAAGAAAAACACTCCGAGACCATGGGCTATAGCCCATGGCCTCGGACGGCATACTATAGCATGCCGTTTTTCATCATTTTTGAGGATTTGAAAAAAAGACGAAAATCACTCCGAGACAATGGACTATAGCCCATGGTCTCGGAGTGATTTTCGTCTTTTTTTCAAATCCTCAAAAATGATGAAAAACACTCCGAGACCATGGGCTATAGCCCATGGCCTCGGACGGCATACTATAGCATGCCGTTTTTCATCATTTTTGAGGATTTGAAAAAAAGATGAAAATCACTCCGAGACAATGGACTATAGCCCATGGTCTCGGAGTGATTTTCGTCTTTTTTTTTCAAATCCTCAAAAATGAAGAAAAACACTCCGAGACCATGGGCTATAGCCCATGGCCTCGGACGGCATACTATAGCATGCCGTTTTTCATCATTTTTGAGGATTTGAAAAAAAGATGAAAATCACTCCGAGACAATGGACTATTGCCCATGGTCTCGGAGTGATTTTCGTCTTTTTTTCAAATCCTCAAAAATGATGAAAAACACTCCGATACCATGGGCTATAGCCCATGGCCTCGGACGGCATACTATAGCATGCCGTTTTTCATCATTTTTGAGGATTTGAAAAAAAGATGAAAATCACTCCGAGACAATGGACTATAGCCCATGGTCTCGGAGTGATTTTCGTCTTTTTTTCAAATCCTCAAAAATGATGAAAAACACTCCGAGACCATGGGCTATAGCCCATGGCCTCGGACGGCATACTATAGCATGCCGTTTTTCATCATTTTTGAGGATTTGAAAAAAAGATGAAAATCACTCCGAGACAATGGACTATAGCCCATGGTCTCGGAGTGATTTTCGTCTTTTTTTTTCAAATCCTCAAAAATGAAGAAAAACACTCCGAGACCATGGGCTATAGCCCATGGCCTCGGACGGCATACTATAGCATGCCGTTTTTCATCATTTTTGAGGATTTGAAAAAAAGACGAAAATCACTCCGAGACAATGGACTATAGCCCATGGTCTCGGAGTGATTTTCGTCTTTTTTTCAAATCCTCAAAAATGATGAAAAACACTCCGAGACCATGGGCTATAGCCCATGGCCTCGGACGGCATACTATAGCATGCCGTTTTTTCATCATTTTTGAGGATTTGAAAAAAAGATGAAAATCACTCTGAGACAATGGACTATAGCCCATGGTCTCGGAGTGATTTTCGTCTTTTTTTCAAATCCTCAAAAATGATGAAAATCACTCCGAGACAATGGACTATAGCCCATATATATAGTTTTTCTCAGCTCAATCAACAGGACCAGAACACACCTGGGCTAGCTGCCAGGATCACAACCACCAATGGGGAGGCTGTCTGTGTCCTGTCATGGTTTCTCCTCTGTATTATCTGATTAACATCCACGATTACACTTAAAAGCACTAAAGACACCTTTGATGCACAGCACCATTCAAATGCTCTGTACATGATCCCAAGGCCCCATTTGAAAAGTGACACCAAGAAGAACAACTTACAACCTAAAAATCACTGAGAGCTCAGTGGCACCCTTGTTAAGATGATGTCCATGTGAGCCAGAGGTTGTGAGTTCAAATCTGGCTGAGTTCCTGCTACTTTCACCTTGCAGCATGTTTTGGAGAATAACATCCAGAAGAGAACTGGAAAGAGATGGAAAGCTGAGGAGATTCTCAGAGAGCATGGTGGCCTCTGTGATAAGCTGCTCTCTATGTGAACCACAGGTCGTGGGTTCAAGTTCAGCCCATGGCCTCAGACGGCATACTACAGCATGCCGTTTTTCATCATTTTTTAGGATTTAAAAAAAAGACGAAAATCACTCCGAGACCATGGGCTATAGCCCATGGCCTCGGACTTCATACTATAGCATGCCGTTTTTCATCATTTTTGAGGATTTGAAAAAAAGATGAAAATCACTCCGAGACAATGGACTATAGCCCATGGTCTCGGAGTGATTTTCGTCTTTATTTCAAATCCTCAAAAATTATGAAAAACACTCCGAGACCATGGGCTATAGCCCATGGCCTCGGACGGCATACTATAGCATGCCGTTTTTCATCATTTTTGAGGATTTGAAAAAAAGATGAAAATCACTCCGAGACAATGGACTATAGCCCATGGTCTCGGAGTGATTTTCGTCTTTTTTTTTTCAAATCCTCAAAAATGAAGAAAAACACTCCGAGACCATGGGCTATAGCCCATGGCCTCGGACGGCATACTATAGCATGCCGTTTTTCATCATTTTTGAGGATTTGAAAAAAAGACGAAAATCACTCCGAGACAATGGACTATAGCCCATGGTCTCGGAGTGATTTTCGTCTTTTTTTCAAATCCTCAAAAATGATGAAAAACACTCCGAGACCATGGGCTATAGCCCATGGCCTCGGACGGCATACTATAGCATGCCGTTTTTCATCATTTTTGAGGATTTGAAAAAAAGATGAAAATCACTTCGAGACAATGGACTATAGCCCATGGTCTCGGAGTGATTTTCGTCTTTTTTTTTCAAATCCTCAAAAATGATGAAAAACACTCCGAGACCATGGGCTATAGCCCATGGCCTCGGACGGCATACTATAGCATGCCGTTTTTTCATCATTTTTGAGGATTTAAAAAAAAGATGAAAATCACTCCGAGACAATGGACTATAGCCCATACATATAGTTTTTCTCAGCTCAATCAACAGGACCAGAACACACCTGGGCTGGCTGCCAGGATCACATCCACCAATGGGGAGGCTGTCTGTGTCCTGTCATGGTTTCTCCTCTGTATTATCTGATTAACATCCACGATTACACTTAAAAGCACTAAAGACACCTTTGATGCACAGCACCATTCAAATGCTCTGTACATGATCCCAAGGCCCCATTTGAAAAGTGACACCAAGAAGAACAACTTACAACCTAAAAATCACTGAGAGCTCAGTGGCACCCTTATTAAGATGATGTCCATGTGAGCCAGAGGTTGTGACTGTGAGTTCAAATCCGGCTGAGTTCCTGCTACTTTCACCTTGCAGCATGTTTTGGAGAATAATATCCAGAAGAGAACTGGAAAGAGATGGAAAGCTGAGGAGATTCTCAGAGAGCATGGTGGCCTCTGTGATAAGCTGCTCTCTATGTGAACCACAGGTCGTGGGTTCAAGTTCAGCCCATGGCCTCAGACGGCATACTACAGCATGCCGTTTTTCATCATTTTTTAGGATTTAAAAAAAAGACGAAAATCACTCCGAGACCATGGGCTATAGCCCATGGCCTCGGACTTCATACTATAGCATGCCGTTTTTCATCATTTTTGAGGATTTGAAAAAAAGATGAAAATCACTCCGAGACAATGGACTATAGCCCATGGTCTCGGAGTGATTTTCGTCTTTATTTCAAATCCTCAAAAATTATGAAAAACACTCCGAGACCATGGGCTATAGCCCATGGCCTCGGACGGCATACTATAGCATGCCGTTTTTCATCATTTTTGAGGATTTGAAAAAAAGATGAAAATCACTCCGAGACAATGGACTATAGCCCATATATATAGTTTTTCTCAGCTCAATCAACAGGACCAGAACACACCTGGGCTGGCTGCCAGGATCACATCCACCAATGGGGAGGCTGTCTGTGTCCTGTCATGGTTTCTCCTCTGTATTATCTGATTAACATCCACGATTACACTTAAAAGCACTAAAGACACCTTTGATGCACAGCACCATTCAAATGCTCTGTACATGATCCCAAGGCCCCATTTGAAAAGTGACACCAAGAAGAACAACTTACAACCTAAGAATCACTGAGATTTCAGTGGCACCCTTGTTAAGATGATGTCCATGTGAGCCAGAGGTTGTGAGTTCAAATCCGGCTGAGTTCCTGCTACTTTCACCTTGCAGCATGTTTTGAGCATGGTGGCCTCTGTGATAAGCTGCTCTCTATGTGAACCACAGGTCGTGGGTTCAAGTTCAGCCCAAGGCCTCAGACGGCATACTACAGCATGCCGTTTTTCATCATTTTTTAGGATTTAAGAAAAAGACGAAAATCACTCCGAGACCATGGGCTATAGCCCATGGCCTCGGACTTTATACTATAGCATGCCGTTTTTCATCATTTTTAAGGATTTGAAAAAAAGATGAAAATCACTCCGAGACAATGGGCTATAGCCCATGGCCTCGGACGGCATACTATAGCATGCCGTTTTTCATCATTTTTGAGGATTTGAAAAAAAGATGAAAATCACTCCGAGACAATGGACTATAGCCCATGGTCTCGGAGTGATTTTCGTCTTTTTTTTCAAATCCTCAAAAATGATGAAAAACACTCCGAGACCATGGGCTATAGCCCATGGCCTCGGACGGCATACTATAGCATGCCGTTTTTTCATCATTTTTGAGGATTTAAAAAAAAGATGAAAATCACTCTGAGACAATGGACTATAGCCCATGGTCTCGGAGTGATTTTCGTCTTTTTTTCAAATCCTCAAAAATGATGAAAAACACTCCGAGACCATGGGCTATAGCCCATGGCCTCGGACGGCATACTATAGCATGCCGTTTTTCATCATTTTTGAGGATTTGAAAAAAAGATGAAAATCACTCCGAGACAATGGACTATAGCCCATATATATAGTTTTTCTCAGCTCAATCAACAGGACCAGAACACACCTGGGCTGGCTGCCAGGATCACATCCACCAATGGGGAGGCTGTCTGTGTCCTGTCATGGTTTCTCCTCTGTATTATCTGATTAACATCCACGATTACACTTAAAAGCACTAAAGACACCTTTGATGCACAGCACCATTCAAATGCTCTGTACATGATCCCAAGGCCCCATTTGAAAAGTGACACCAAGAAGAACAACTTACAACCTAAAAATCACTGAGAGCTCAGTGGCACCCTTGTTAAGATGATGTCCATGTGAGCCAGAGGTTGTGAGTTCAAATCCGGCTGAGTTCCTGCTACTTTCACCTTGCAGCATGTTTTGGAGAATAATATCCAGAAGAGAACTGGAAAGAGATGGAAAGCTGAGGAGATTCTCAGAGAGCATGGTGGCCTCTGTGATAAGCTGCTCTCTATGTGAACCACAGGTCGTGGGTTCAAGTTCAGCCCATGGCCTCAGACGGCATACTACAGCATGCCGTTTTTCATCATTTTTTAGGATTTAAAAAAAAGACGAAAATCACTCCGAGACCATGGGCTATAGCCCATGGCCTCGGACTTTATACTATAGCATGCCGTTTTTCATCATTTTTAAGGATTTGAAAAAAAGATGAAAATCACTCCGAGACCATGGGCTATAGCCCATGGCCTCGGACGGCATACTATAGCATGCCGTTTTTCATCATTTTTGAGGATTTGAAAAAAAGATGAAAATCACTCCGAGACAATGGACTATAGCCCATGGTCTCGGAGTGATTTTCGTCTTTTTTTTTCAAATCCTCAAAAATGAAGAAAAACACTCCGAGACCATGGGCTATAGCCCATGGCCTCGGACGGCATACTATAGCATGCCGTTTTTCATCATTTTTGAGGATTTGAAAAAAAGACGAAAATCACTCCGAGACAATGGACTATAGCCCATGGTCTCGGAGTGATTTTCGTCTTTTTTTCAAATCCTCAAAAATGATGAAAAACACTCCGAGACCATGGGCTATAGCCCATGGCCTCGGACGGCATACTATAGCATGCCGTTTTTCATCATTTTTGAGGATTTGAAAAAAAAAATGAAAATCACTCCGAGACAATGGACTATAGCCCATGGTCTCGGAGTGATTTTCGTCTTTTTTTCAAATCCTCAAAAATGATGAAAAACACTCCGAGACCATGGGCTATAGCCCATGGCCTCGGACGGCATACTATAGCATGCCGTTTTTCATCATTTTTGAGGATTTGAAAAAAAGATGAAAATCACTCCGAGACAATGGACTATAGCCCATGGTCTCGGAGTGATTTTCGTCTTTTTTTTTCAAATCCTCAAAAATGAAGAAAAACACTCCGAGACCATGGGCTATAGCCCATGGCCTCGGACGGCATACTATAGCATGCCGTTTTTCATCATTTTTGAGGATTTGAAAAAAAGATGAAAATCACTCCGAGACAATGGACTATTGCCCATGGTCTCGGAGTGATTTTCGTCTTTTTTTCAAATCCTCAAAAATGATGAAAAACACTCCGATACCATGGGCTATAGCCCATGGCCTCGGACGGCATACTATAGCATGCCGTTTTTCATCATTTTTGAGGATTTGAAAAAAAGATGAAAATCACTCCGAGACAATGGACTATAGCCCATGGTCTCGGAGTGATTTTCGTCTTTTTTTCAAATCCTCAAAAATGATGAAAAACACTCCGAGACCATGGGCTATAGCCCATGGCCTCGGACGGCATACTATAGCATGCCGTTTTTCATCATTTTTGAGGATTTGAAAAAAAGATGAAAATCACTCCGAGACAATGGACTATAGCCCATGGTCTCGGAGTGATTTTCGTCTTTTTTTTTCAAATCCTCAAAAATGAAGAAAAACACTCCGAGACCATGGGCTATAGCCCATGGCCTCGGACGGCATACTATAGCATGCCGTTTTTCATCATTTTTGAGGATTTGAAAAAAAGACGAAAATCACTCCGAGACAATGGACTATAGCCCATGGTCTCGGAGTGATTTTCGTCTTTTTTTCAAATCCTCAAAAATGATGAAAAACACTCCGAGACCATGGGCTATAGCCCATGGCCTCGGACGGCATACTATAGCATGCCGTTTTTTCATCATTTTTGAGGATTTGAAAAAAAGATGAAAATCACTCTGAGACAATGGACTATAGCCCATGGTCTCGGAGTGATTTTCGTCTTTTTTTCAAATCCTAAAAAATGATGAAAATCACTCCGAGACCATGGGCTATAGCCCATGGCCTCGGACGGCATACTATAGCATGCTGTTTTTTCATCATTTTTGAGGATTTGAAAAAAAGATGAAAATCACTCTGAGACAATGGACTATAGCCCATGGTCTCGGAGTGATTTTCGTCTTTTTTTCAAATCCTCAAAAATGATGAAAATCACTCCGAGACAATGGACTATAGCCCATATATATAGTTTTTCTCAGCTCAATCAACAGGACCAGAACACACCTGGGCTAGCTGCCAGGATCACAACCACCAATGGGGAGGCTGTCTGTGTCCTGTCATGGTTTCTCCTCTGTATTATCTGATTAACATCCACGATTACACTTAAAAGCACTAAAGACACCTTTGATGCACAGCACCATTCAAATGCTCTGTACATGATCCCAAGGCCCCATTTGAAAAGTGACACCAAGAAGAACAACTTACAACCTAAAAATCACTGAGAGCTCAGTGGCACCCTTGTTAAGATGATGTCCATGTGAGCCAGAGGTTGTGAGTTCAAATCTGGCTGAGTTCCTGCTACTTTCACCTTGCAGCATGTTTTGGAGAATAACATCCAGAAGAGAACTGGAAAGAGATGGAAAGCTGAGGAGATTCTCAGAGAGCATGGTGGCCTCTGTGATAAGCTGCTCTCTATGTGAACCACAGGTCGTGGGTTCAAGTTCAGCCCATGGCCTCAGACGGCATACTACAGCATGCCGTTTTTCATCATTTTTTAGGATTTAAAAAAAAGACGAAAATCACTCCGAGACCATGGGCTATAGCCCATGGCCTCGGACTTCATACTATAGCATGCCGTTTTTCATCATTTTTGAGGATTTGAAAAAAAGATGAAAATCACTCCGAGACAATGGACTATAGCCCATGGTCTCGGAGTGATTTTCGTCTTTATTTCAAATCCTCAAAAATTATGAAAAACACTCCGAGACCATGGGCTATAGCCCATGGCCTCGGACGGCATACTATAGCATGCCGTTTTTCATCATTTTTGAGGATTTGAAAAAAAGATGAAAATCACTCCGAGACAATGGACTATAGCCCATGGTCTCGGAGTGATTTTCGTCTTTTTTTTTTCAAATCCTCAAAAATGAAGAAAAACACTCCGAGACCATGGGCTATAGCCCATGGCCTCGGACGGCATACTATAGCATGCCGTTTTTCATCATTTTTGAGGATTTGAAAAAAAGACGAAAATCACTCCGAGACAATGGACTATAGCCCATGGTCTCGGAGTGATTTTCGTCTTTTTTTCAAATCCTCAAAAATGATGAAAAACACTCCGAGACCATGGGCTATAGCCCATGGCCTCGGACGGCATACTATAGCATGCCGTTTTTCATCATTTTTGAGGATTTGAAAAAAAGATGAAAATCACTTCGAGACAATGGACTATAGCCCATGGTCTCGGAGTGATTTTCGTCTTTTTTTTTCAAATCCTCAAAAATGATGAAAAACACTCCGAGACCATGGGCTATAGCCCATGGCCTCGGACGGCATACTATAGCATGCCGTTTTTTCATCATTTTTGAGGATTTAAAAAAAAGATGAAAATCACTCCGAGACAATGGACTATAGCCCATACATATAGTTTTTCTCAGCTCAATCAACAGGACCAGAACACACCTGGGCTGGCTGCCAGGATCACATCCACCAATGGGGAGGCTGTCTGTGTCCTGTCATGGTTTCTCCTCTGTATTATCTGATTAACATCCACGATTACACTTAAAAGCACTAAAGACACCTTTGATGCACAGCACCATTCAAATGCTCTGTACATGATCCCAAGGCCCCATTTGAAAAGTGACACCAAGAAGAACAACTTACAACCTAAAAATCACTGAGAGCTCAGTGGCACCCTTATTAAGATGATGTCCATGTGAGCCAGAGGTTGTGACTGTGAGTTCAAATCCGGCTGAGTTCCTGCTACTTTCACCTTGCAGCATGTTTTGGAGAATAATATCCAGAAGAGAACTGGAAAGAGATGGAAAGCTGAGGAGATTCTCAGAGAGCATGGTGGCCTCTGTGATAAGCTGCTCTCTATGTGAACCACAGGTCGTGGGTTCAAGTTCAGCCCATGGCCTCAGACGGCATACTACAGCATGCCGTTTTTCATCATTTTTTAGGATTTAAAAAAAAGACGAAAATCACTCCGAGACCATGGGCTATAGCCCATGGCCTCGGACTTCATACTATAGCATGCCGTTTTTCATCATTTTTGAGGATTTGAAAAAAAGATGAAAATCACTCCGAGACAATGGACTATAGCCCATGGTCTCGGAGTGATTTTCGTCTTTATTTCAAATCCTCAAAAATTATGAAAAACACTCCGAGACCATGGGCTATAGCACATGGCCTCGGACGGCATACTATAGCATGCCGTTTTTCATCATTTTTGAGGATTTGAAAAAATATGAAAATCAGTCCGAGACAATGGACTATAGCCCATGGTCTCGGAGTGATTTTCGTCTTTTTTTCAAATCCTCAAAAATGATGAAAAACACTCCGAGACCATGGGCTATAGCCCATGGCCTCGGACGGCATGCTATAGCATGCCGTTTTTCATCATTTTTGAGGATTTGAAAAAAAGATGAAAATCAGTCCGAGACAATGGACTATAGCCCATGGTCTCGGAGTGATTTTCGTCTTTTTTTCAAATCCTCAAAAATGATGAAAAACACTCCGAGACCATGGGCTATTGCCCATGGCCTCAGACGGCATACTACAGCATGCCGTTTTTCATCATTTTTTAGGATTAAAAAAAAAGATGAAAATCAGTCCGAGACAATGGACTATAGCCCATGGTCTCGGAGTGATTTTCGTCTTTTTTTCAAATCCTCAAAAATGATGAAAAACACTCCGAGACCATGGGCTATTGCCAATGGCCTCGGACGGCATACTATAGCATGCCGTTTTTCATCATTTTTGAGGATTTGAAAAAAAGATGAAAATCACTCCGAGACAATGGACTATAGCCCATATATATAGTTTTTCTCAGCTCAATCAACAGGACCAGAACACACCTGGGCTGGCTGCCAGGATCACATCCACCAATGGGGAGGCTGTCTGTGTCCTGTCATGGTTTCTCCTCTGTATTATCTGATTAACATCCACGATTACACTTAAAAGCACTAAAGACACCTTTGATGCACAGCACCATTCAAATGCTCTGTACATGATCCCAAGGCCCCATTTGAAAAGTGACACCAAGAAGAACAACTTACAACCTAAGAATCACTGAGATTTCAGTGGCACCCTTGTTAAGATGATGTCCATGTGAGCCAGAGGTTGTGAGTTCAAATCCGGCTGAGTTCCTGCTACTTTCACCTTGCAGCATGTTTTGAGCATGGTGGCCTCTGTGATAAGCTGCTCTCTATGTGAACCACAGGTCGTGGGTTCAAGTTCAGCCCAAGGCCTCAGACGGCATACTACAGCATGCCGTTTTTCATCATTTTTTAGGATTTAAGAAAAAGACGAAAATCACTCCGAGACCATGGGCTATAGCCCATGGCCTCGGACTTTATACTATAGCATGCCGTTTTTCATCATTTTTAAGGATTTGAAAAAAAGATGAAAATCACTCCGAGACAATGGGCTATAGCCCATGGCCTCGGACGGCATACTATAGCATGCCGTTTTTCATCATTTTTGAGGATTTGAAAAAAAGATGAAAATCACTCCGAGACAATGGACTATAGCCCATGGTCTCGGAGTGATTTTCGTCTTTTTTTTCAAATCCTCAAAAATGATGAAAAACACTCCGAGACCATGGGCTATAGCCCATGGCCTCGGACGGCATACTATAGCATGCCGTTTTTTCATCATTTTTGAGGATTTAAAAAAAAGATGAAAATCACTCTGAGACAATGGACTATAGCCCATGGTCTCGGAGTGATTTTCGTCTTTTTTTCAAATCCTCAAAAATGATGAAAAACACTCCGAGACCATGGGCTATAGCCCATGGCCTCGGACGGCATACTATAGCATGCCGTTTTTCATCATTTTTGAGGATTTGAAAAAAAGATGAAAATCACTCCGAGACAATGGACTATAGCCCATATATATAGTTTTTCTCAGCTCAATCAACAGGACCAGAACACACCTGGGCTGGCTGCCAGGATCACATCCACCAATGGGGAGGCTGTCTGTGTCCTGTCATGGTTTCTCCTCTGTATTATCTGATTAACATCCACGATTACACTTAAAAGCACTAAAGACACCTTTGATGCACAGCACCATTCAAATGCTCTGTACATGATCCCAAGGCCCCATTTGAAAAGTGACACCAAGAAGAACAACTTACAACCTAAAAATCACTGAGAGCTCAGTGGCACCCTTGTTAAGATGATGTCCATGTGAGCCAGAGGTTGTGAGTTCAAATCCGGCTGAGTTCCTGCTACTTTCACCTTGCAGCATGTTTTGGAGAATAATATCCAGAAGAGAACTGGAAAGAGATGGAAAGCTGAGGAGATTCTCAGAGAGCATGGTGGCCTCTGTGATAAGCTGCTCTCTATGTGAACCACAGGTCGTGGGTTCAAGTTCAGCCCATGGCCTCAGACGGCATACTACAGCATGCCGTTTTTCATCATTTTTTAGGATTTAAAAAAAAGACGAAAATCACTCCGAGACCATGGGCTATAGCCCATGGCCTCGGACTTTATACTATAGCATGCCGTTTTTCATCATTTTTAAGGATTTGAAAAAAAGATGAAAATCACTCCGAGACCATGGGCTATAGCCCATGGCCTCGGACGGCATACTATAGCATGCCGTTTTTCATCATTTTTGAGGATTTGAAAAAAAGATGAAAATCACTCCGAGACAATGGACTATAGCCCATGGTCTCGGAGTGATTTTCGTCTTTTTTTTTCAAATCCTCAAAAATGAAGAAAAACACTCCGAGACCATGGGCTATAGCCCATGGCCTCGGACGGCATACTATAGCATGCCGTTTTTCATCATTTTTGAGGATTTGAAAAAAAGACGAAAATCACTCCGAGACAATGGACTATAGCCCATGGTCTCGGAGTGATTTTCGTCTTTTTTCCAAATCCTCAAAAATGATGAAAAACACTCCGAGACCATGGGCTATAGCCCATGGCCTCGGACGGCATACTATAGCATGCCGTTTTTCATCATTTTTGAGGATTTGAAAAAAAAAATGAAAATCACTCCGAGACAATGGACTATAGCCCATGGTCTCGGAGTGATTTTCGTCTTTTTTTCAAATCCTCAAAAATGATGAAAAACACTCCGAGACCATGGGCTATAGCCCATGGCCTCGGACGGCATACTATAGCATGCCGTTTTTCATCATTTTTGAGGATTTGAAAAAAAGATGAAAATCACTCCGAGACAATGGACTATAGCCCATGGTCTCGGAGTGATTTTCGTCTTTTTTTCAAATCCTCAAAAATGATGAAAATCACTCCGAGACAATGGACTATAGCCCATATATATAGTTTTTCTCAGCTCAATCAACAGGACCAGAACACACCTGGGCTAGCTGCCAGGATCACAACCACCAATGGGGAGGCTGTCTGTGTCCTGTCATGGTTTCTCCTCTGTATTATCTGATTAACATCCACGATTACACTTAAAAGCACTAAAGACACCTTTGATGCACAGCACCATTCAAATGCTCTGTACATGATCCCAAGGCCCCATTTGAAAAGTGACACCAAGAAGAACAACTTACAACCTAAAAATCACTGAGAGCTCAGTGGCACCCTTGTTAAGATGATGTCCATGTGAGCCAGAGGTTGTGAGTTCAAATCTGGCTGAGTTCCTGCTACTTTCACCTTGCAGCATGTTTTGGAGAATAACATCCAGAAGAGAACTGGAAAGAGATGGAAAGCTGAGGAGATTCTCAGAGAGCATGGTGGCCTCTGTGATAAGCTGCTCTCTATGTGAACCACAGGTCGTGGGTTCAAGTTCAGCCCATGGCCTCAGACGGCATACTACAGCATGCCGTTTTTCATCATTTTTTAGGATTTAAAAAAAAGACGAAAATCACTCCGAGACCATGGGCTATAGCCCATGGCCTCGGACTTCATACTATAGCATGCCGTTTTTCATCATTTTTGAGGATTTGAAAAAAAGATGAAAATCACTCCGAGACAATGGACTATAGCCCATGGTCTCGGAGTGATTTTCGTCTTTATTTCAAATCCTCAAAAATTATGAAAAACACTCCGAGACCATGGGCTATAGCCCATGGCCTCGGACGGCATACTATAGCATGCCGTTTTTCATCATTTTTGAGGATTTGAAAAAAAGATGAAAATCACTCCGAGACAATGGACTATAGCCCATGGTCTCGGAGTGATTTTCGTCTTTTTTTTTTCAAATCCTCAAAAATGAAGAAAAACACTCCGAGACCATGGGCTATAGCCCATGGCCTCGGACGGCATACTATAGCATGCCGTTTTTCATCATTTTTGAGGATTTGAAAAAAAGACGAAAATCACTCCGAGACAATGGACTATAGCCCATGGTCTCGGAGTGATTTTCGTCTTTTTTTCAAATCCTCAAAAATGATGAAAAACACTCCGAGACCATGGGCTATAGCCCATGGCCTCGGACGGCATACTATAGCATGCCGTTTTTCATCATTTTTGAGGATTTGAAAAAAAGATGAAAATCACTTCGAGACAATGGACTATAGCCCATGGTCTCGGAGTGATTTTCGTCTTTTTTTTTCAAATCCTCAAAAATGATGAAAAACACTCCGAGACCATGGGCTATAGCCCATGGCCTCGGACGGCATACTATAGCATGCCGTTTTTTCA
The DNA here is from genome assembly GCF_951216825.1 of Electrona antarctica. NCBI lineage: Eukaryota > Metazoa > Chordata > Actinopteri > Myctophiformes > Myctophidae > Electrona > Electrona antarctica. Next base: position 21,916,108 of record NC_136797.1, read on the forward strand.
TCATTTTTGAGGATTTAAAAAAAAGATGAAAATCACTCCGAGACAATGGACTATAGCCCATACATATAGTTTTTCTCAGCTCAATCAACAGGACCAGAACACACCTGGGCTGGCTGCCAGGATCACATCCACCAATGGGGAGGCTGTCTGTGTCCTGTCATGGTTTCTCCTCTGTATTATCTGATTAACATCCACGATTACACTTAAAAGCACTAAAGACACCTTTGATGCACAGCACCATTCAAATGCTCTGTACATGATCCCAAGGCCCCATTTGAAAAGTGACACCAAGAAGAACAACTTACAACCTAAAAATCACTGAGAGCTCAGTGGCACCCTTATTAAGATGATGTCCATGTGAGCCAGAGGTTGTGACTGTGAGTTCAAATCCGGCTGAGTTCCTGCTACTTTCACCTTGCAGCATGTTTTGGAGAATAATATCCAGAAGAGAACTGGAAAGAGATGGAAAGCTGAGGAGATTCTCAGAGAGCATGGTGGCCTCTGTGATAAGCTGCTCTCTATGTGAACCACAGGTCGTGGGTTCAAGTTCAGCCCATGGCCTCAGACGGCATACTACAGCATGCCGTTTTTCATCATTTTTTAGGATTTAAAAAAAAGACGAAAATCACTCCGAGACCATGGGCTATAGCCCATGGCCTCGGACTTCATACTATAGCATGCCGTTTTTCATCATTTTTGAGGATTTGAAAAAAAGATGAAAATCACTCCGAGACAATGGACTATAGCCCATGGTCTCGGAGTGATTTTCGTCTTTATTTCAAATCCTCAAAAATTATGAAAAACACTCCGAGACCATGGGCTATAGCACATGGCCTCGGACGGCATACTATAGCATGCCGTTTTTCATCATTTTTGAGGATTTGAAAAAAATATGAAAATCAGTCCGAGACAATGGACTATAGCCCATGGTCTCGGAGTGATTTTCGTCTTTTTTTCAAATCCTCAAAAATGATGAAAAACACTCCGAGACCATGGGCTATAGCCCATGGCCTCGGACGGCATGCTATAGCATGCCGTTTTTCATCATTTTTGAGGATTTGAAAAAAAGATGAAAATCAGTCCGAGACAATGGACTATAGCCCATGGTCTCGGAGTGATTTTCGTCTTTTTTTCAAATCCTCAAAAATGATGAAAAACACTCCGAGACCATGGGCTATTGCCCATGGCCTCAGACGGCATACTATAGCATGCCGTTTTTCATCATTTTTTAGGATTAAAAAAAAAAGATGAAAATCAGTCCGAGACAATGGACTATAGCCCATGGTCTCGGAGTGATTTTCGTCTTTTTTTCAAATCCTCAAAAATGATGAAAAACACTCCGAGACCATGGGCTATTGCCAATGGCCTCGGACGGCATACTATAGCATGCCGTTTTTCATCATTTTTGAGGATTTGAAAAAAAGATGAAAATCACTCCGAGACAATGGACTATAGCCCATATATATAGTTTTTCTCAGCTCAATCAACAGGACCAGAACACACCTGGGCTGGCTGCCAGGATCACATCCACCAATGGGGAGGCTGTCTGTGTCCTGTCATGGTTTCTCCTCTGTATTATCTGATTAACATCCACGATTACACTTAAAAGCACTAAAGACACCTTTGATGCACAGCACCATTCAAATGCTCTGTACATGATCCCAAGGCCCCATTTGAAAAGTGACACCAAGAAGAACAACTTACAACCTAAGAATCACTGAGATTTCAGTGGCACCCTTGTTAAGATGATGTCCATGTGAGCCAGAGGTTGTGAGTTCAAATCCGGCTGAGTTCCTGCTACTTTCACCTTGCAGCATGTTTTGAGCATGGTGGCCTCTGTGATAAGCTGCTCTCTATGTGAACCACAGGTCGTGGGTTCAAGTTCAGCCCAAGGCCTCAGACGGCATACTACAGCATGCCGTTTTTCATCATTTTTTAGGATTTAAGAAAAAGACGAAAATCACTCCGAGACCATGGGCTATAGCCCATGGCCTCGGACTTTATACTATAGCATGCCGTTTTTCATCATTTTTAAGGATTTGAAAAAAAGATGAAAATCACTCCGAGACAATGGGCTATAGCCCATGGCCTCGGACGGCATACTATAGCATGCCGTTTTTCATCATTTTTGAGGATTTGAAAAAAAGATGAAAATCACTCCGAGACAATGGACTATAGCCCATATATATAGTTTTTCTCAGCTCAATCAACAGGACCAGAACACACCTGGGCTGGCTGCCAGGATCACATCCACCAATGGGGAGGCTGTCTGTGTCCTGTCATGGTTTCTCCTCTGTATTATCTGATTAACATCCACGATTACACTTAAAAGCACTAAAGACACCTTTGATGCACAGCACCATTCAAATGCTCTGTACATGATCCCAATGCCCCATTTGAAAAGTGACACCAAGAAGAACAACTTACAACCTAAAAATCACTGAGAGCTCAGTGGCACCCTTGTTAAGATGATGTCCATGTGAGCCAGAGGTTGTGAGTTCAAATCCGGCTGAGTTCCTGCTACTTTCACCTTGCAGCATGTTTTGGAGAATAATATCCAGAAGAGAACTGGAAAGAGATGGAAAGCTGAGGAGATTCTCAGAGAGCATGGTGGCCTCTGTGATAAGCTGCTCTCTATGTGAACTACAGGTCGTGGGTTCAAGTTCAGCCCATGGCCTCAGACGGCATACTACAGCATGCCGTTTTTCATCATTTTTTAGGATTTAAAAAAAAGACGAAAATCACTCCGAGACCATGGGCTATAGCCCATGGCCTCGGACTTTATACTATAGCATGCCGTTTTTCATCATTTTTAAGGATTTAAAAAAAAGACGAAAATCACTCCGAGACCATGGGCTATAGCCCATGGCCTCGGACTTTATACTATAGCATGCCGTTTTTCATCATTTTTGAGGATTTGAAAAAAAGATGAAAATCACTCCGAGACAATGGACTATAGCCCATGGTCTCGGAGTGATTTTCGTCTTTTTTTTTCAAATCCTCAAAAATGAAGAAAAACACTCCGAGACCATGGGCTATAGCCCATGGCCTCGGACGGCATACTATAGCATGCCGTTTTTCATCATTTTTGAGGATTTGAAAAAAAGACGAAAATCACTCCGAGACAATGGACTATAGCCCATGGTCTCGGAGTGATTTTCGTCTTTTTTTCAAATCCTCAAAAATGATGAAAAACACTCCGAGACCATGGGCTATAGCCCATGGCCTCGGACGGCATACTATAGCATGCCGTTTTTCATCATTTTTGAGGATTTGAAAAAAAGATGAAAATCACTCCGAGACAATGGACTATAGCCCATGGTCTCGGAGTGATTTTCGTCTTTTTTTTTCAAATCCTCAAAAATGATGAAAAACACTCCGAGACCATGGGCTATAGCCCATGGCCTCGGACGGCATACTATAGCATGCCGTTTTTTCATCATTTTTGAGGATTTAAAAAAAAGATGAAAATCACTCTGAGACAATGGACTATAGCCCATGGTCTCGGAGTGATTTTCGTCTTTTTTTCAAATCCTCAAAAATGATGAAAAACACTCCGAGACCATGGGCTATAGCCCATGGCCTCGGACGGCATACTATAGCATGCCGTTTTTCATCATTTTTGAGGATTTGAAAAAAAGATGAAAATCACTCCGAGACAATGGACTATAGCCCATGGTCTCGGAGTGATTTTCGTCTTTTTTTTTCAAATCCTCAAAAATGATGAAAAACACTCCGAGACCATGGGCTATAGCCCATGGCCTCGGACGGCATACTATAGCATGCCATTTTTTCATCATTTTTGAGGATTTTAAAAAAAGATGAAAAACACTCCGAGACCATGGGCTATAGCCCATGGCCTCGGACGGCATACTATAGCATGCCGTTTTTCATCATTTTTGAGGATTTGAAAAAAAGATGAAAATCACTCCGAGACAATGGACTATAGCCCATGGTCTCGGAGTGATTTTCGTCTTTTTTTTTCAAATCCTCAAAAATGATGAAAAACACTCCGAGACCATGGGCTATAGCCCATGGCCTCGGACGGCATACTATAGCATGCCGTTTTTCATCATTTTTGAGGATTTGAAAAAAAGATGAAAATCACTCCGAGACAATGGACTATAGCCCATACATAAAGTTTTTCTCAGCTCAATCAACAGGACCAGAACACACCTGGGCTGGCTGCCAGGATCACATCCACCAATGGGGAGGCTGTCTGTGTCCTGTCATGGTTTCTCCTCTGTATTATCTGATTAACATCCACGATTACACTTAAAAGCACTAAAGACACCTTTGATGCACAGCACCATTCAAATGCTCTGTACATGATCCCAAGGCCCCATTTGAAAAGTGACACCAAGAAGAACAACTTACAACCTAAAAATCACTGAGAGCTCAGTGGCACCCTTGTTAAGATGATGTCCATGTGAGCCAGAGGTTGTGAGTTCAAATCCGGCTGAGTTCCTGCTACTTTCACCTTGCAGCATGTTTTGGAGAATAACATCCAGAAGAGAACTGGAAAGAGATGGAAAGCTGAGGAGATTCTCAGAGAGCATGGTGGCCTCTGTGATAAGCTGCTCTCTATGTGAACCACAGGTCGTGGAATCAAGTTCAGCCCATGGCCTCAGACGGCATACTACAGCATGCCGTTTATCATCATTTTTTTCAAATCCTCAAAAATGATGAAAAACACTCCGAGACCATGGGCTATAGCCCATGGCCTCGGACGGCATACTATAGCATGCCGTTTTTCATCATTTTTGAGGATTTGAAAAAAAGACGAAAATCACTCCGAGACAATGGACTATAGCTCATGGTCTCGGAGTGATTTTCGTCTTTTTTTGAAATCCTCAAAAATGATGAAAAACACTCCGAGACCATGGGCTATAGCCCATGGCCTCGGACGGCATACTATAGCATGCCGTTTTTCATCATTTTTGAGGATTTGAAAAAAAGATGAAAATCACTCCGAGACAATGGACTATAGCCCATGGTCTCGGAGTGATTTTCGTCTTTTTTTCAAATCCTCACGATCCCAAGGCCCCATTTGAAAAGTGACACCAAGAAGAACAACTTACAACCTAAAAATCACTGAGAGCTCAGTGGCACCCTTGTTAAGATGATGTCCATGTGAGCCACAGGTTGTGAGTTCAAATCCGGCTGAGTTCCTGCTACTTTCACCTTGCAGCATGTTTTGGAGAATAACATCCAGAAGAGAACTGGAAAGAGATGGAAAGCTGAGGAGATTCTCAGAGAGCATGGTGGCCTCTGTGATAAGCTGCTCTCTATGTGAACCACAGGTCGTGGGGTCAAGTTCAGCCCATGGCCTCAGACGGCATACTACAGCATGCCGTTTATCATCATTTTTTAGGATTTTAAAAAAAGACGAAAATCACTCCGAGACCATGGGCTATAGGCCATGGCCTCGGACTTTATACTATAGCATGCCGTTTTTCTACATTTTTAAGGATTTGAAAAAAATATGAAAATCACTCCGAGACAATGGGCTATAGCCCATGGCCTCGGACGGCATACTATAGCATGCCGTTTTTCATCATTTTTGAGGATTTGAAAAAAAGATGAAAATCACTCCGAGACAATGGACTATAGCCCATGGTCTCGGAGTGATTTTCGTCTTTTTTTTCCAAATCCTCAAAAATGAAGAAAAACACTCCGAGACCATGGGCTATAGCCCATGGCCTCGGACGGCATACTATAGCATGCCGTTTTTCATCATTTTTGAGGATTTGAAAAAAAGACGAAAATCACTCCGAGACAATGGACTATAGCCCATGGTCTCGGAGTGATTTTCGTCTTTTTTTCAAATCCTCAAAAATGAAGAAAAACACTCCGAGACCATGGGCTATAGCCCATGGCCTCGGACGGCATACTATAGCATGCCGTTTTTCATCATTTTTGAGGATTTGAAAAAAAGATGAAAATCACTCCGGGACAATGGACTATAGCCCATGGTCTCGGAGTGATTTTCGTCTTTTTTTTTCAAATCCTCAAAAATGATGAAAAACACTCCGAGACCATGGGCTATAGCCCATGGCCTCGGACGGCATACTATAGCATGCCGTTTTTTCATCATTTTTGAGGATTTGAAAAAAAGATGAAAATCACTCCGAGACAATGGACTATAGCCCATACATATAGTTTTTCTCAGCTCAATAAACAGGACCAGAACACACCTGGGCTGGCTGCCAGGATCACATCCACCAATGGGGAGGCTGTCTGTGTCCTGTCATGGTTTCTCCTCTGTATTATCTGATTAACATCCACGATTACACTTAAAAGCACTAAAGACACCTTTGATGCACAGCACCATTCAAATGCTCTGTACATGATCCCAAGGCCCCATTTGAAAAGTGACACCAAGAAGAACAACTTACAACCTAAAAATCACTGAGAGCTCAGTGGCACCCTTGTTAAGATGATGTCCATGTGAGCCAGAGGTTGTGAGTTCAAATCCGGCTGAGTTCCTGCTACTTTCACCTTGCAGCATGTTTTGGAGAATAATATCCAGAAGAGAACTGGAAAGAGATGGAAAGCTGAGAAGATTCTCAGAGAGCATGGTGGCCTCTGTGATAAGCTGCTCTCTATGTGAACCACAGGTCGTGGGTTCAAGTTCAGCCCATGGCCTCAGACGGCATACTACAGCATGCCGTTTTTCATCATTTTTTAGGATTTAAAAAAAGACGAAAATCACTCCGAGACCATGGGCTATAGCCCATGGCCTCGGACTTCATACTATAGCATGCCGTTTTTCATCATTTTTGAGGATTTGAAAAAAAGATGAAAATCACTCCGAGACAATGGACTATAGCCCATGGTCTCGGAGTGATTTTCGTCTTTTTTTTTCAAATCCTCAAAAATGATGAAAAACACTCCGAGACCATGGGCTATAGCCCATGGCCTCGGACGGCATACTATAGCATGCCGTTTTTTCATCATTTTTGAGGATTTTAAAAAAAGATGAAAATCACTCTGAGACAATGGACTATAGCCCATGGTCTCGGAGTGATTTTCGTCTTTTTTTCAAATCCTCAAAAATGATGAAAAACACTCCGAGACCATGGGCTATAGCCCATGGCCTCGGACGGCATACTATAGCATGCCGTTTTTCATCATTTTTGAGGATTTGAAAAAAAGATGAAAATCACTCCGAGACAATGGACTATAGCCCATACATATAGTTTTTCTCAGCTCAATCAACAGGACCAGAACACACCTGGGCTGGCTGCCAGGATCACATCCACCAATGGGGAGGCTGTCTGTGTCCTGTCATGGTTTCTCCTCTGTATTATCTGATTAACATCCACGATTACACTTAAAAGCACTAAAGACACCTTTGATGCACAGCACCATTCAAATGCTCTGTACATGATCCCAAGGCCCCATTTGAAAAGTGACACCAAGAAGAACAACTTACAACCTAAAAATCACTGAGAGCTCAGTGGCACCCTTGTTAAGATGATGTCCATGTGAGCCAGAGGTTGTGAGTTCAAATCCGGCTGAGTTCCTGCTACTTTCACCTTGCAGCATGTTTTGGAGAATAATATCCAGAAGAGAACTGGAAAGAGATGGAAAGCTGAGGAGATTCTCAGAGAGCATGGTGGCCTCTGTGATAAGCTGCTCTCTATGTGAACCACAGGTCGTGGGTTCAAGTTCAGCCCATGGCCTCAGACGGCATACTACAGCATGCCGTTTTTCATCATTTTTTAGGATTTAAAAAAAGACGAAAATCACTCCGAGACCATGGGCTATAGCCCATGGCCTCGGACTTCATACTATAGCATGCCGTTTTTCATCATTTTTGAGGATTTGAAAAAAGATGAAAATCACTCCGAGACAATGGACTATAGCCCATGGTCTCGGAGTGATTTTCGTCTTTATTTCAAATCCTCAAAAATTATGAAAAACACTCCGAGACCATGGGCTATAGCACATGGCCTCGGACGGCATACTATAGCATGCCGTTTTTCATCATTTTTGAGGATTTGAAAAAAAGATGAAAATCACTCCGAGACAATGGACTATAGCCCATGGTCTCGGAGTGATTTTCGTCTTTTTTTCAAATCCTCAAAAATGATGAAAAACACTCCGAGACCATGGACTATAGCCCATGGCCTCGGACGGCATACTATAGCATGCCGTTTTTCATCATTTTTGAGGATTTGAAAAAAAGATGAAAATCACTCCGAGACAATGGACTATAGCCCATGGTCTCGGAGTGATTTTCGTCTTTTTTTCAAATCCTCAAAAATGATGAAAAACACTCCGAGACCATGGGCTATAGCCCATGGCCTCGGACGGCATACTATAGCATGCCGTTTTTCATCATTTTTGAGGATTTGAAAAAAAGATGAAAATCACTCCGAGACAATGGACTATAGCCCATGGTCTCGGAGTGATTTTCGTCTTTTTTTCAAATCCTCACATGATCCCAAGGCCCCATTTGAAAAGTGACACCAAGAAGAACAACTTACAACCTAAAAATCACTGAGAGCTCAGTGGCACCCTTGTTAAGATGATGTCCATGTGAGCCACAGGTTGTGAGTTCAAATCCAGCTGAGTTCCTGCTACTTTCACCTTGCAGCATGTTTTGGAGAATAACATCCAGAAGAGAACTGGAAAGAGATGGAAAGCTGAGGAGATTCTCAGAGAGCATGGTGGCCTCTGTGATAAGCTGCTCTCTGTGTGAACCACAGGTCGTGGGGTCAAGTTCAGCCCATGGTCTCGGAGTGTTTTTCATCATTTTTGAGGATTTGAAAAAAAGACGAAAATCACTCCGAGACCATGGGCTATAGTCCATTGTCTCAGAGTGATTTTCATCTTTTTTTTAAATCCTCAAAAATGATGAAAAAACGGCATGCTATAGTATGCCGTCCGAGGCCATGGGCTATAGCCCATGGTCTCGGAGTGTTTTTCATCATTTTTGAGGATTTGAAAAAAAGACGAAAATCACTCCGAGACCTTGGGCTATAGTCCATTGTCTCGGAGTGATTTTCGTCTTTTTTTCAAATCCTCAAAAATGATGAAAAACGGCATGCTATAGTATGCCGTCCGAGGCCATGGGCTATAGCCCATGGTCTCGGAGTGTTTTTCTTCATTTTTGAGGATTTGAAAAAAAAAGACGAAAATCACTCCGAGACCATGGGCTATAGTCCATTGTCTCGGAGTGATTTTCATCTTTTTTTCAAATCCTCAAAAATGATGAAAAACGGCATGCTATAGTATGCCGTCCGAGGCCATGGGCTATAGCCCATGGTCTCGGAGTGATTTTCATCTTTTTTTCAAATCCTTAAAAATGTGGAAAAACGGCATGCTATAGTATAAAGTCCGAGGCCATGGGCTATAGCCCATGGCCTCGGACGGCATACTATAGCATGCCGTTTTTCATCATTTTTTAGGATTTGAAAAAAAGATGAAAATCACTCCGAGACAATGGACTATAGCCCATACATATAGTTTTTCTCAGCTCAATAAACAGGACCAGAACACACCTGGGCTGGCTGCCAGGATCACATCCACCAATGGGGAGGCTGTCTGTGTCCTGTCATGGTTTCTCCTCTGTATTATCTGATTAACATCCACGATTACACTTAAAAGCACTAAAGACACCTTTGATGCACAGCACCATTCAAATGCTCTGTACATGATCCCAAGGCCCCATTTGAAAAGTGACACCAAGAAGAACAACTTACAACCTAAAAATCACTGAGAGCTCAGTGGCACCCTTGTTAAGATGATGTCCATGTGAGCCAGAGGTTGTGAGTTCAAATCCGGCTGAGTTCCTGCTACTTTCACCTTGCAGCATGTTTTGGAGAATAATATCCAGAAGAGAACTGGAAAGAGATGGAAAGCTGAGGAGATTCTCAGAGAGCATGGTGGCCTCTGTGATAAGCTGCTCTCTATGTGAACCACAGGTCGTGGGTTCAAGTTCAGCCCATGGCCTCAGACGGCATACTACAGCATGCCGTTTTTCATCATTTTTTAGGATTTAAAAAAAGACGAAAATCACTCCGAGACCATGGGCTATAGCCCATGGCCTCGGACTTCATACTATAGCATGCCGTTTTTCATCATTTTTGAGGATTTGAAAAAAAGATGAAAATCACTCCGAGACAATGGACTATAGCCCATGGTCTCGGAGTGATTTTCGTCTTTATTTCAAATCCTCAAAAATTATGAAAAACACTCCGAGACCATGGGCTATAGCACATGGCCTCGGACGGCATACTATAGCATGCCGTTTTTCATCATTTTTGAGGATTTGAAAAAAAGATGAAAATCACTCCGAGACAATGGACTATAATAGCCCATGGTCTCGGAGTGATTTTCGTCTTTTTTTCAAATCCTCAAAAATGATGAAAAACACTCCGAGACCATGGACTATAGCCCATGGCCTCGGACGGCATACTATAGCATGCCGTTTTTCATCATTTTTGAGGATTTGAAAAAAAGATGAAAATCACTCCGAGACAATGGACTATAGCCCATGGTCTCGGAGTGATTTTCGTCTTTTTTTCAAATCCTCAAAAATGATGAAAAACACTCCGAGACCATGGGCTATAGCCCATGGCCTCGGACGGCATACTATAGCATGCCGTTTTTCATCATTTTTGAGGATTTGAAAAAAAGATGAAAATCACTCCGAGACAATGGACTATAGCCCATGGTCTCGGAGTGATTTTCGTCTTTTTTTCAAATCCTCACATGATCCCAAGGCCCCATTTGAAAAGTGACACCAAGAAGAACAACTTACAACCTAAAAATCACTGAGAGCTCAGTGGCACCCTTGTTAAGATGATGTCCATGTGAGCCACAGGTTGTGAGTTCAAATCCGGCTGAGTTCCTGCTACTTTCACCTTGCAGCATGTTTTGGAGAATAACATCCAGAAGAGAACTGGAAAGAGATGGAAAGCTGAGGAGATTCTCAGAGAGCATGGTGGCCTCTGTGATAAGCTGCTCTCTGTGTGAACCACAGGTCGTTGGTTCAAGTTCAGCCCATGGCCTCAGACGGCATACTACAGCATGCCGTTTTTCATAATTTTTTAGGATTTAAAAAAAAGACGAAAATCACTCCGAGACCATGGGCTATAGCCCATGGCCTCGGACTTCATACTATAGCATACCATTTTTGAGGATTTGAAAAAAAGATGAAAATCACTCCGAGACAATGGACTATAGCCCATGGTCTCGGAGTGATTTTCGTCTTTTTTTTTCAAATCCTCAAAAATGATGAAAAACACTCCGAGACCATGGGCTATAGCCCATGGCCTCGGACGGCATACTATAGCATGCCGTTTTTTCATCATTTTTGAGGATTTAAAAAAAAGATGAAAATCACTCTGAGACAATGGACTATAGCCCATATATATAGTTTTTCTCAGCTCAATCAACAGGACCAGAACACACCTGGGCTGGCTGCCAGGATCACATCCACCAATGGGGAGGCTGTCTGTGTCCTGTCATGGTTTCTCCTCTGTATTATCTGATTAACATCCACGATTACACTTAAAAGCACTAAAGACACCTTTGATGCACAGCACCATTCAAATGCTCTGTACATGATCCCAAGGCCCCATTTGAAAAGTGACACCAAGAAGAACAACTTACAACCTAAAAATCACTGAGAGCTCAGTGGCACCCTTGTTAAGATGATGTCCATGTGAGCCAGAGGTTGTGAGTTCAAATCCGGCTGAGTTCCTGCTACTTTCACCTTGCAGCATGTTTTGGAGAATAACATCCAGAAGAGAACTGGAAAGAGATGGAAAGCTGAGGAGATTCTCAGAGAGCATGGTGGCCTCTGTGATAAGCTGCTCTCTATGTGAACCACAGGTCGTGGAATCAAGTTCAGCCCATGGCCTCAGACGGCATACTACAGCATGCCGTTTATCATCATTTTTTTCAAATCCTCAAAAATGATGAAAAACACTCCGAGACCATGGGCTATAGCCCATGGCCTCGGACGGCATACTATAGCATGCCGTTTTTCATCATTTTTGAGGATTTGAAAAAAAGACGAAAATCACTCCGAGACAATGGACTATAGCTCATGGTCTCGGAGTGATTTTCGTCTTTTTTTGAAATCCTCAAAAATGATGAAAAACACTCCGAGACCATGGGCTATAGCCCATGGCCTCGGACGGCATACTATAGCATGCCGTTTTTCATCATTTTTGAGGATTTGAAAAAAAGATGAAAATCACTCCGAGACAATGGACTATAGCCCATGGTCTCGGAGTGATTTTCGTATTTTTTTCAAATCCTCACATGATCCCAAGGCCCCATTTGAAAAGTGACACCAAGAAGAACAACTTACAACCTAAAAATCACTGAGAGCTCAGTGGCACCCTTGTTAAGATGATGTCCATGTGAGCCACAGGTTGTGAGTTCAAATCCGGCTGAGTTCCTGCTACTTTCACCTTGCAGCATGTTTTGGAGAATAACATCCAGAAGAGAACTGGAAAGAGATGGAAAGCTGAGGAGATTCTCAGAGAGCATGGTGGCCTCTGTGATAAGCTGCTCTCTATGTGAACCACAGGTCGTGGGGTCAAGTTCAGCCCATGGCCTCAGACGGCATACTACAGCATGCCGTTTATCATCATTTTTTAGGATTTAAAAAAAAGACGAAAATCACTCCGAGACCATGGGCTATAGGCCATGGCCTCGGACTTTATACTATAGCATGCCGTTTTTCTACATTTTTAAGGATTTGAAAAAAATATGAAAATCACTCCGAGACAATGGGCTATAGCCCATGGCCTCGGACGGCATACTATAGCATGCCGTTTTTCATCATTTTTGAGGATTTGAAAAAAAGATGAAAATCACTCCGAGACAATGGACTATAGCCCATGGTCTCGGAGTGATTTTCGTCTTTTTTTTCCAAATCCTCAAAAATGAAGAAAAACACTCCGAGACCATGGGCTATAGCCCATGGCCTCGGACGGCATACTATAGCATGCCGTTTTTCATCATTTTTGAGGATTTGAAAAAAAGACGAAAATCACTCCGAGACAATGGACTATAGCCCATGGTCTCGGAGTGATTTTCGTCTTTTTTTCAAATCCTCAAAAATGATGAAAAACACTCCGAGACCATGGGCTATAGCCCATGGCCTCGGACGGCATACTATAGCATGCCGTTTTTCATCATTTTTGAGGATTTGAAAAAAAGATGAAAATCACTCCGAGACAATGGACTATAGCCCATGGTCTCGGAGTGATTTTCGTCTTTTTTTCAAATCCTCACGATCCCAAGGCCCCATTTGAAAAGTGACACCAAGAAGAACAACTTACAACCTAAAAATCACTGAGAGCTCAGTGGCACCCTTGTTAAGATGATGTCCATGTGAGCCACAGGTTGTGAGTTCAAATCCGGCTGAGTTCCTGCTACTTTCACCTTGCAGCATGTTTTGGAGAATAACATCCAGAAGAGAACTGGAAAGAGATGGAAAGCTGAGGAGATTCTCAGAGAGCATGGTGGCCTCTGTGATAAGCTGCTCTCTATGTGAACCACAGGTCGTGGGGTCAAGTTCAGCCCATGGCCTCAGACGGCATACTACAGCATGCCGTTTATCATCATTTTTTAGGATTTTAAAAAAAGACGAAAATCACTCCGAGACCATGGGCTATAGGCCTTGGCCTCGGACTTTATACTATAGCATGCCGTTTTTCTACATTTTTAAGGATTTGAAAAAAATATGAAAATCACTCCGAGACAATGGGCTATAGCCCATGGCCTCGGACGGCATACTATAGCATGCCGTTTTTCATCATTTTTGAGGATTTGAAAAAAAGACGAAAATCACTCCGAGACAATGGACTATAGCCCATGGTCTCGGAGTGATTTTCGTCTTTTTTTCAAATCCTCAAAAATGATGAAAAACACTCCGAGACCATGGGCTATAGCCCATGGCCTCGGACGGCATACTATAGCATGCCGTTTTTCATCATTTTTGAGGATTTGAAAAAAAGATGAAAATCACTCCGAGACAATGGACTATAGCCCATGGTCTCGGAGTGATTTTCGTCTTTTTTTTTCAAATCCTCAAAAATGATGAAAAACACTCCGAGACCATGGGCTATAGCCCATGGCCTCGGACGGCATACTATAGCATGCCGTTTTTTCATCATTTTTGAGGATTTAAAAAAAAGATGAAAATCACTCTGAGACAATGGACTATAGCCCATATATATAGTTTTTCTCAGCTCAATAAACAGGACCAGAACACACCTGGGCTGGCTGCCAGGATCACATCCACCAATGGGGAGGCTGTCTGTGTCCTGTCATGGTTTCTCCTCTGTATTATCTGATTAACATCCACGATTACACTTAAAAGCACTAAAGACACCTTTGATGCACAGCACCATTCAAATGCTCTGTACATGATCCCAAGGCCCCATTTGAAAAGTGACACCAAGAAGAACAACTTACAACCTAAAAATCACTGAGAGCTCAGTGGCACCCTTGTTAAGATGATGTCCATGTGAGCCAGAGGTTGTGAGTTCAAATCCGGCTGAGTTCCTGCTACTTTCACCTTGCAGCATGTTTTGGAGAATAACATCCAGAAGAGAAATGGAAAGAGATGGAAAGCTGAGGAGATTCTCAGAGAGCATGGTGGCCTCTGTGATAAGCTGCTCTCTATGTGAACCACAGGTCGTGGAATCAAGTTCAGCCCATGGCCTCAGACGGCATACTACAGCATGCCGTTTATCATCATTTTTTTCAAATCCTCAAAAATGATGAAAAACACTCCGAGACCATGGGCTATAGCCCATGGCCTCGGACGGCATACTATAGCATGCCGTTTTTCATCATTTTTGAGGATTTGAAAAAAAGACGAAAATCACTCCGAGACAATGGACTATAGCTCATGGTCTCGGAGTGATTTTCGTCTTTTTTTGAAATCCTCAAAAATGATGAAAAACACTCCGAGACCATGGGCTATAGCCCATGGCCTCGGACGGCATACTATAGCATGCCGTTTTTCATCATTTTTGAGGATTTGAAAAAAAGATGAAAATCACTCCGAGACAATGGACTATAGCCCATGGTCTCGGAGTGATTTTCGTATTTTTTTCAAATCCTCACATGATCCCAAGGCCCCATTTGAAAAGTGACACCAAGAAGAACAACTTACAACCTAAAAATCACTGAGAGCTCAGTGGCACCCTTGTTAAGATGATGTCCATGTGAGCCACAGGTTGTGAGTTCAAATCCGGCTGAGTTCCTGCTACTTTCACCTTGCAGCATGTTTTGGAGAATAACATCCAGAAGAGAACTGGAAAGAGATGGAAAGCTGAGGAGATTCTCAGAGAGCATGGTGGCCTCTGTGATAAGCTGCTCTCTATGTGAACCACAGGTCGTGGGGTCAAGTTCAGCCCATGGCCTCAGACGGCATACTACAGCATGCCGTTTATCATCATTTTTTAGGATTTAAAAAAAAGACGAAAATCACTCCGAGACCATGGGCTATAGGCCATGGCCTCGGACTTTATACTATAGCATGCCGTTTTTCTACATTTTTAAGGATTTGAAAAAAATATGAAAATCACTCCGAGACAATGGGCTATAGCCCATGGCCTCGGACGGCATACTATAGCATGCCGTTTTTCATCATTTTTGAGGATTTGAAAAAAAGATGAAAATCACTCCGAGACAATGGACTATAGCCCATGGTCTCGGAGTGATTTTCGTCTTTTTTTTCCAAATCCTCAAAAATGAAGAAAAACACTCCGAGACCATGGGCTATAGCCCATGGCCTCGGACGGCATACTATAGCATGCCGTTTTTCATCATTTTTGAGGATTTGAAAAAAAGACGAAAATCACTCCGAGACAATGGACTATAGCCCATGGTCTCGGAGTGATTTTCGTCTTTTTTTCAAATCCTCAAAAATGATGAAAAACACTCCGAGACCATGGGCTATAGCCCATGGCCTCGGACGGCATACTATAGCATGCCGTTTTTCATCATTTTTGAGGATTTGAAAAAAAGATGAAAATCACTCCGAGACAATGGACTATAGCCCATGGTCTCGGAGTGATTTTCGTCTTTTTTTTTCAAATCCTCAAAAATGATGAAAAACACTCCGAGACCATGGGCTATAGCCCATGGCCTCGGACGGCATACTATAGCATGCCGTTTTTTCATCATTTTTGAGGATTTAAAAAAAAGATGAAAATCACTCTGAGACAATGGACTATAGCCCATATATATAGTTTTTCTCAGCTCAATAAACAGGACCAGAACACACCTGGGCTGGCTGCCAGGATCACATCCACCAATGGGGAGGCTGTCTGTGTCCTGTCATGGTTTCTCCTCTGTATTATCTGATTAACATCCACGATTACACTTAAAAGCACTAAAGACACCTTTGATGCACAGCACCATTCAAATGCTCTGTACATGATCCCAAGGCCCCATTTGAAAAGTGACACCAAGAAGAACAACTTACAACCTAAAAATCACTGAGAGCTCAGTGGCACCCTTGTTAAGATGATGTCCATGTGAGCCAGAGGTTGTGAGTTCAAATCCGGCTGAGTTCCTGCTACTTTCACCTTGCAGCATGTTTTGGAGAATAATATCCAGAAGAGAACTGGAAAGAGATGGAAAGCTGAGGAGATTCTCAGAGAGCATGGTGGCCTCTGTGATAAGCTGCTCTCTATGTGAACCACAGGTCGTGGGTTCAAGTTCAGCCCATGGCCTCAGACGGCATACTACAGCATTCCGTTTTTCATCATTTTTTAGGATTAAAAAAAAAGACGAAAATCACTCCGAGACCATGGGCTATAGCCCATGGCCTCGGACTTTATACTATAGCATGCCGTTTTTCCACATTTTTAAGGATTTGAAAAAAAGATGAAAATCACTCCGAGACCATGGGCTATAGCCCATGGCCTCGGACGGCATACTATAGCATGCCGTTTTTCATCATTTTTGAGGATTTGAAAAAAAGATGAAAATCACTCCGAGACAATGGACTATAGCCCATGGTCTCGGAGTGATTTTCGTCTTTTTTTCAAATCCTCAAAAATGATGAAAAACACTCCGAGACCATGGACTATAGCCCATGGCCTCGGACGGCATACTATAGCATGCCGTTTTTCATCATTTTTGAGGATTTGAAAAAAAGATGAAAATCACTCCGAGACAATGGACTATAGCCCATGGTCTCGGAGTGATTTTCGTCTTTTTTTCAAATCCTCAAAAATGATGAAAAACACTCCGAGACCATGGGCTATAGCCCATGGCCTCGGACGGCATACTATAGCATGCCGTTTTTCATCATTTTTGAGGATTTGAAAAAAAGATGAAAATCACTCCGAGACAATGGACTATAGCCCATGGTCTCGGAGTGATTTTCGTCTTTTTTTCAAATCCTCACATGATCCCAAGGCCCCATTTGAAAAGTGACACCAAGAAGAACAACTTACAACCTAAAAATCACTGAGAGCTCAGTGGCACCCTTGTTAAGATGATGTCCATGTGAGCCACAGGTTGTGAGTTCAAATCCGGCTGAGTTCCTGCTACTTTCACCTTGCAGCATGTTTTGGAGAATAACATCCAGAAGAGAACTGGAAAGAGATGAAAAGCTGAGGAGATTCTCAGAGAGCATGGTGGCCTCTGTGATAAGCTGCTCTCTGTGTGAACCACAGGTCGTTGGTTCAAGTTCAGCCCATGGCCTCAGACGGCATACTACAGCATGCCGTTTTTCATAATTTTTTAGGATTTAAAAAAAAGACGAAAATCACTCCGAGACCATGGGCTATAGCCCATGGCCTCGGACTTCATACTATAGCATACCATTTTTGAGGATTTGAAAAAAAGATGAAAATCACTTCGAGACAATGGACTATAGCCCATGGTCTCGGAGTGATTTTCGTCTTTTTTTCAAATCCTCAAAAATGATGAAAAACACTCCGAGACCATGGGCTATAGCCCATGGCCTCGGACGGCATACTATAGCATGCCGTTTTTCATCATTTTTGAGGATTTGAAAAAAAGATGAAAATCACTCCGAGACAATGGACTATAGCCCATATATATAGTTTTTCTCAGCTCAATCAACAGGACCAGAACACACCTGGGCTGGCTGCCAGGATCACATCCACCAATGGGGATGCTGTCTGTGTCCTGTCATGGTTTCTCCTCTGTATTATCTGATTAACATCCACGATTACACTTAAAAGCACTAAAGACACCTTTGATGCACAGCACCATTCAAATGCTCTGTACATGATCCCAAGGCCCCATTTGAAAAGTGACACCAAGAAGAACAACTTACAACCTAAAAATCACTGAGAGCTCAGTGGCACCCTTGTTAAGATGATGTCCATGTGAGCCACAGGTTGTGAGTTCAAATCCGGCTGAGTTCCTGCTACTTTCACCTTGCAGCATGTTTTGGAGAATAACATCCAGAAGAGAACTGGAAAGAGATGTAAAGCTGAGGAGATTCTCAGAGAGCATGGTGGCCTCTGTGATAAGCTGCTCTCTATGTGAACCACAGGTCGTGGGGTCAAGTTCAGCCCATGGCCTCAGACGGCATACTACAGCATGCCGTTTATCAACATTTTTTAGGATTTAAAAAAAAGACGAAAATCACTCCGAGACCATGGGCTATAGCCCATGGCCTCGGACTTTATACTATAGCATGCCGTTTTTCATCATTTTTAAGGATTTGAAAAAAATATGAAAATCACTCCGAGACAATGGGCTATAGCCCATGGCCTCGGACGGCATACTATAGCATGCCGTTTTTCATCATTTTTGAGGATTTGAAAAAAAGATGAAAATCACTCCGAGACAATGGACTATAGCCCATGGTCTCGGAGTGATTTTCGTCTTTTTTTTCCAAATCCTCAAAAATGAAGAAAAACTCTCCGAGACCATGGGCTATAGCCCATGGCCTCGGACGGCATACTATAGCATGCCGTTTTTTCATCATTTTTGAGGATTTGAAAAAAAGACGAAAATCACTCCGAGACAATGGACTATAGCCCATGGTCTCGGAGTGATTTTCGTCTTCTTTTCAAATCCTCAAAAATGATGAAAAACACTCCGAGACCATGGGCTATAGCCCATGGTTTGGGACGGCATACTATATTTTGTCATATTTTCATGATTTTGGGACACTATGTCAGAGCCAGGACTTGAACCTGCAGCCTCCTGATTCCCAGGCAGGCTCTGTACCCAGTGAGCCACTGTGCATGCTGTTCTTAAAAGGCCGAATAGATAATGACAGAAGAGCCAGAGACTTGTTTCCATGTGGTTCATAAACATTCGAACGTCTAGAGATAAACAACAGCAAAAGAAACAATAGACAAATCTCCTGTTATTTCATTTTTTGTATTTTATTTTATTTTATGCGTCACTGTCTCTGCGTCACTCTCTCTGCGTCACTGTCTCTGCGTCACTGTCTCTGCGTCACTCTCTCTACGTCACGGTCTCGGAGTGATTTTCGTCTTTTCTTCAAATCCTCGTTTTTCATCATTTTTGAGGATTTGGACAAAAGACGAAAATCACTCCGAGACCATGGACTATAGCCCATGGTATCGGAGTGATTTTCATCTTTTTCATCTTTTTTTCAAATCCTCCAAAATCATGCAAAACGACATGCTATAGTATGCCGTCCGAAGCCATGAACTATAGTATGTCGTTTTTTCATGATTTTCATCTTTTTTTCAAATAGTCCAAAATCACGAAAAACGACATGCTATAGTATGCCGCCTGAAAAAAATTATAACTTTGGCATGCTACTAGTCCTACATACTTACACCTAGAATCCCCATTCAAACCTATTTAGGTTCATCTTACGGTGGACATGTTTGCCTGAAAAGAAATCTTTGAAATGTTTCATAGTTTTAGAAATATAGTGCTTTTAAATTTGAGAAATTCAGAATGGTGGTCAATGGCAGATTTTGGCAAGTAAAGATTTGAGTGGGGTTTGAACCCACAATCTCCAGATCATACAGCCAGTGTGATAAGTCACTGATCTACTTGCTACCTGCCACAACACAGTCTGCTGTTCCCTTTGAGTACAACATTGATACAAAAATAAAATACAAAAAATAAAATAACAGGAGATTTGTCTATTGTTTCTTTTGCTGTTGTTTATCTCTAGACGTTCGAATGTTTATGAACCACAATGGAAACAAGTCTCTGGCTCTTCTGTCATTATCTATTCGGCCTTTTAACAACAGCACGCACAGTGGCTCACTGGGTACAGAGCCTTCCTGGGAATCAGGAGTCTGCAGGTTCAAGTCCTGGCTCTGACATAGTATGTTGTTTTTTTCATGATTTTCATCTTTTTTTTTTAAAATCCTCCAAAATCATGAAAAACGACATGCTATAGTATGCCGTCCGAAGCCATGAACTATAGTATGTCGTTTTTTCATGATTTTCATATTTTTTTCAAATAGTCCAAAATCACGAAAAACGACATGCTATAGTATGCCGTCCGAAAAAAAGTTATAACTTTGGCATGCTACTAGTCCTACATACTTACACCTAGAATCCCCATTCAAACCTATTTAGGTTCATCTTACGGTGGACATGTTTGCCTGAAAAGGAATCTTTGAAATGTTTCATAGTTTTAGAAATATAGTGCTTTAAATTTGAGAAATGTATAATGGCAGATAGTGGCACGTCAAAAAATCATTCACCTAGAAACTCCATTCACACTTTTTATAATTCAGCTTTCTGTGGAGACACATGCTGGAACTTTTTACTTTGAAATGTTTTGTAGTTTCTGAGTTATTTAAGTTAAACGCCCAATGCATTCCCAATGGCAATAGCACAAACTTTGGCATGCTACTAGTCCTACATACTTACACCTAGAAACCCCATTCAAACCTATTTAGGTTCATCTTACGGTGGACATGTTTGCCTGAAAAGGAATCTTTGAAATGTTTCATCGTTTTAGAAATATAGTGCTTTTAAATTTGAGAAATTCAGAATGGGGGTCAATGGCAGATTTTGGCAAGTAAAGATTTGAGTGGGGTTTGAACCCACAATCTCCAGATCATGCAGCCAGTGTGATAAGTCACTGATCTACTTGCTACCTGCCACAACACAGTCTGCTGTTCCCTTTGAGTACAACATTGATACAAAAATAAAATACAAAAAATAAAATAACAGGAGATTTGTCTGTTTCTTTTGCTGTTGTTTATCTCTAGACGTTTGAATGTTTATGAACCACAATGGAGTCTCTGGCTCTTCTGTCATTATCTATTCGGCCTTTTAACAACAGCATGCACAGTGGCTCACTTGGTACAGAGCCTGCCTGGGAATCAGGAGGCTGCAGGTTCAAGTCCTGGCTCTGACATAGTGTCCCAAAATCATGAAAATATGACAAAATATATTATGCCGTCCGAAGCCATGAACTATATTATGTAGTTTTTTCATATTTTTTCAAATCCTCCAATCAGGAAAAACGACATATAGTATGCCGTCTGAAAAAAATTATAACTTTGGCATGCTACTAGTCCTACATACTACACCTAGAATCCCCATTCAAACCTATTTAGGTTCATCTTGAGGGGGTTCCATGCATAGTTATAATAAAGTCCGACACCAGAGGGCTGTCATTTGAGGTGGAAATTAAAAAAGATAACCTACAGTAATATTCCGTAGTATTCAAAGTATTCATTTAACAGAGAACATAAAACTGCCTGACAGGAGCCAGTACAGGGAGCAAGTTAGACAGGGAGAAAGGTGAGTGTTCATTTAAAATACCATATTAAGTTAAGACTAAACTAAATTTGACTGAGGGACGTTTTTTCATGTCATATGCAAGCAGAGAATCACAGCTTCAAATTGACATTATTAGTCGATCTACTTGCCAGCCTGCATAGATCCCCATTGTGAACCCGGACATGTTGAGTACACCAAGGTTTTATGTTAGAAATGTTGAGTATGGGTCCCCAGCATTTAGAAACGGCTGGATGCTAACCTGAGCAATTTTCATAATTGGCACCATACCATTACCATTAACAACATATAGAAGGCAAAAAATGCAAAATGTCATCATGCTTTATGTAGCATGTGATATGCTTTTCATGAAAATAACAAAATATAACTCATTGGCTTGGAATGGATTCAGCATCATGAAAACGAGTCACTTCTGTGGTCTCTAACACACCTAGCTACATGTTTAAGCATTTATTTTATATTTACGTCGATTTCAGCTCTGACAATTATTTCAGACATGTTCTAGTATGTGAAGTCATTTTGGATAAATAAAAAAAAACAAGTTTTTCTCCTCTGGTGTAAAGCTGGAGTTTGCGCGATGGCAGGCTCTCAGTCAAATCTGGTCACTTAAATAAGCCATCAGTTTTGCATTCCAAAACATTTAGTAAGACAATATCTAGTAGTGACCCCACTACACCCCCTGGTGGTAAGAAAGACATAAAGCCACGACTTAAAATAGCTAAATAAAACTTTAATAAGTCTAGTTGCAAATGTACATAAATTGCACAGCCACGTTATTTTTTATCGTCAACACAAATTCCTCTCTGTACATTATTGTTTCGTCACCGTCATCAAGGGAAGCAGAATCCAGCAGATATACTTTTACTTTCAACATACTTACAAAAGTATTTTCTACAAGATATTAGAAAACATACAACATCTTTTTACTTTTATAGACATTTAATCTTTTTTTCTTTTTTGGTGTGTGCGTGGGTCTGACTGCACTGTGTGAGTGGACATAGCTAGAGACTGAAGGGTGATTTATACTTCAGTTGCGCGCCTGCGTCGCACGCCCGAAAATGAAAGCTCACAAAGTGCCGCTCGCTCTGCAACATGTGAGCTCAGCAGATCGACTATTTTCGGTGGGCGATACGCAGCCAAATGAGGCATGATCTGATCCGTCGTACGTGGCTCTTCTTAGGGTCTCTGACTCAAACAGCAGAACTGAGATATAGGAATGTTTGGAACTTTGGGCGCAACAAACAAATCGCTGGCAGATCAAATGAAATAACACATGGAATAAATATGGTAGGGGGGGGGTCTTTGTGTTATTGATGTTACAGTGTGTGGCATGTAGAACTCACCACAATATACTAGTTTGTCACCAGGGGTCACCACCATGTTGGCATGTGGTGGACATTTTTTTGCCACGGACATATAAAATGAGTGGACGATAATATTACCAGAAACACATATATAGTCCTGAACAACAGGTCTGTAACTTTTGAGTGTTCAAATGGACCACAAATGGACCAATTAAGGTCCCTTTGTGTAGCCCCCCAGGCAAGACCCCGCCCACAACAGCCCTGCCAATCGGGCTCAGCCCTATTGGCACGACAGGTTGCGCGTTGGTCTGGCGAGTGGGAGCCGGGTTCAATCCCTGCTTCCGCGTAATGCTACAATCTGGCGTAGTCGGCAGGACATGGAGCGTGCACGGACATGTTGGTGACCCCTGATTGTCACATGTTTTGGTCAAATGTCATCAAGAGACTGCCTGGGAATAAGGACCCTGGTTCAATCATAGGCTACTTCAAGTGTCCCTCCATAACTGCTCCCTGGTCCGCTGTCATAACTGTTCCGAATCCTAACAGTGACTATAGGACGGTTTAATGCCGGGGACAATTTGAACATATAGTGACAAAACATACGCCAGCGTTAAATGTCTGAGTGTTTATCCTTACCTGATCTAATGCTGTGTGAGGCTTCGTACACACATAAAGAACAACTGTGCTGTGCTCTGCCTGTGTTTCATGGCCGCCCCAATGCTTTTCCAATGGAAGTCTTGTGGTTTGACCAAACACTGTTTGATTGCCCCCCCTCCCCCCATCACACACAACTGTTTGGTCAAACCACAAGACTTCCATTGGAAAAGCATTGAGGCGGCCATGAAACACGGACAGCACAGAGCATGTTCGTCTGATATGTGTGTACGAAGCCTCAGGCCTCATTCACACGTACCAAACACCAATCAAGCAAATGTTTGGTCGTTTTTTTTGGGCCACCACAATGCTTTTCCAATGGGAGTCACATGGTTTGACCAAACATTTTAGTTTGATGAGGGGGGGAGGGGCAGAACACCACCAGCAATCCGCAATCAAACACAAATGTTTGATCAAACCATGTGACTCCCATTGGAAAAGCATTGTGGTGGCCCCCAAAAAAACGACCAAACATTGCTTGATTGGTGTTTGGTACGTGTGAATGAGGCCTCAATGAGCGGGAGTTTTGCACCGCAAAAAAACGAAAGGCGATTTGTTTGAAATGAAACGAGCAAAGGGAAACACTGATTAAGCATTGATGATCCTGTACTTTGGTAATGAGGCTACTAGACCGGTGAGAACGTTGGGATTGTGCTTGTGATTCTCACTCTGCCTCTTCTTGACCCAGATGCACATGGGAGCCATTTTGGACTGTTCCTGTTCTTCGAACCAACATTTACGGCATTAATCCAGGTTAAGGCCCTTGCAGACTGGACGCGTTTTTCGGAACACCGGCGGGAAAAAAACGCTGCTAAAAACCCGAAAAACGCAGCAGTGTGCAAGGAGCTTTTATCCCGATCTTTGTGTCACCACCTTCATCTCAGGGGAAATGTTCAGACTCCCGATATACAAAACATGAGTTTTTATACAGAGATTGGAAGGTTGGGGTAAAAATGCATAGGTGTTGAGAGCAATGGTGACAGATGATTGAGCTATATAGTATTTACAATATCAATAGCATTGATACAGCAGAGTTGAGCACAAGATAACATAAAAAAAGGAAAAGAAAAGCTCTGTTGACATAAGATAAAAATATTGTGAACATTTTATTTACAATTTCTCAGGCTTGTCCAGTCTCATGATACACTCAGTTTTTCATAATATTGACCGTATACATCTGCAGCGAGGCATCCATCTCTATCATCATCATCATCTTATTGGCGAGTAGGAACAAAAACGGTGATACTGACACTACCATTGGCTACAGTGCCAGGATGAAAAGCATGCAAACTCTTTGCGCTTTTTACTGTAATATCGAAGTCTGTTAAAAGGTAAGAAAAACAAATACAAAAATATACAAAATATAGATGCTAAAAATGGCATGGAATCTGATGAAAAGATCGACTGGAGTTAAAGAGAGCACACACACACACACACACCCCGTTTTAAGACCACCTGTGACTCAGCATCTTCACATTCAGAAGAGAGGAGGGCGGGATGAGGATGCGCAACTACCGCTGCGCCCGCACGCCCGAAGATAGCAGATGTACAAGCTCGCAAAGGGCATCGCATCACGATGCGTTGTGAGCTTGTAGATTGTCTATTTTCGCTTGCACCGACACTGGTGTACGACAAAGTAAAATTGGGCTTGAAGAGGGGATTATAAAAAAGTAGAAGAGTAAGTGTATGCCACCCGGATGAACAGTCAGTCTTCATTACTACCACTGACTGACAGAACAGGTAGACAGAGAAGGATGTCACTTCTTTAGGAGGCTATCGTTTCAACGACCCCACCACCAGTCCAGTGTATTAGCATAATAACATTCCTCTCTCATAGCCCCCCCCCCACAAATCGCGCTACACAGATGAGAAACCTGGCCGATATCCCAAACAACAAGGAGGAGTAATGTAACCAACACATTAAACACAATAGTTGGCTGGAAGAACAAAACAAAACACAAAACGCTAAGAGAAGAGAAAGAGTTGCGTCATCTTCGTTCGATGAATCCGTCTGGCCAATTAGGTTTTACAGCAGTGGTGGATAACGTAAACAAAGACTGTGGGGTTGTGCTTGTTTTAAAACGTGTTCAATTCATTGGCAGGGTGAAAGATGCTGCATTTATGCACTTGATTTAGCACCATGTTGGCTGCCCACAACCCTCACCGCACGCAACTCTGCCCACAACCCTCACCGCACGCAACTCTGCCCACAACCCTCACCGCACGCAACTCTGCCCACAACCCTCACCGCACGCAACTCTGCCCACAACCCTCACCGCACGCAACTCTGCCCACAACCCTCACCGCACGCAACTCTGCCCACAACCCTCACCGCACGCAACTCTGCCCACAACCCTCACCGCACGCAACTCTTTCCATCTCAATGGCTCTGCATAGGGAGCCATCTCTTTTGTCAGGTAGAGCAGTGTCACATCACCAGTAGGGAGTGCGAACACGCTTTTGATGTGCGAGTTCACAGTCACACATGCACGCACACACGCGCACACACACACACACACACACACACACACACACGCGCATCGGTTGAAGTGCATTCTACGTTGCTATAGCTGCAGACTCTTCCAAGTTTTAAAGCATCAGGGCAGGATTAAGAGATTGCTTTGACTGATGGGTGCCCTGTGACAAAATGGTGCCGATCAATCACTGCTCATAGCCATTTTATCCACACAGCCCATAAAAGCTTCAGTCAGTAGATAGGGGGGGGGGGGGGGGGGGGGATAAAATTATTAAAACAGAAAAACCTAAAACTCACAACATATATAAAGAATTCACTCCTAAATAAAGGGCTGCTTTTTCATATTTGATACTATCAAATATAGTTATGTATGTACTGTATATTCTATAGAGGTAAAGAGAAAACAAAATGCATACATCTATATTTCAATCTCATTAATATAGCATCACATAGAATTCATTTTCTTTACTTTAGTGTTTATAATACATTAAGTGATGTGTTTTTGTACAATATATATTTCCATTTACAAATCCACAGTATAAGTTGTGCCTTTATTTATTTTTTTTGCAGGGAAGGTAAAGACGGGGTAAAGACTGGGTAAAGGGAAGGTAAAGGACGGGGTAAAGGGAAGGTAAAGACGGGGTAAAGGGAAGGTAAAGACGGGGTAAAGGGAAGGTAAAGACGGGGTAAAGGGAAGGTAAAGACGGGGTAAAGGGAAGGTAAAGACGGGGTAAAGGGAAGGTAAAGACGGGGTAAAGGGAAGGTAAAGACTGGGTAAAGGGAAGGTAAAGGGGGGTAAAGGGAAGGTAAAGGGAAGGTAAAGGGAAGGTAAAGGGAAGGTAAAGACCGGGTAAAGGGAAGGTAAAGACGGGGTAAAGGGAAGGTAAAGGGAAGGTAAAGGGAAGGTAAAGACGGGGTAAAGGGAAGGTAAAGACGGGGTAAAGGGAAGGTAAAGACGGGGTAAAGGGAAGGTAAAGACGGGGTAAAGGGAAGGTAAAGGGAAGGTAAAGGGAAGGTAAAGACGGGGTAAAGGGAAGGTAAAGGGGGGTAAAGGGAAGGTAAAGACGGGGTAAAGGGAAGGTAAAGGGAAGGTAAAGACGGGGTAAAGGGAAGGTAAAGACGGGGTAAAGGGAAGGTAAAGACGGGGTAAAGTCAAGACGAGGTGTGTTCCGTTCTTAAGGCGTTTCTCATGTACCAATATATCTTTCACAAAGTGCACTAACGTGGGAGCTGCAAGCTATACCTCAATGGTCGCGAGGGAGGGAGGGAGAGAGGGAGGGGGGATATAGTGTAGGGAGAGAGCGGTATGGGGTAGTTGGGGCACTTTGGAACACACCCAGGGACTGAAAAGGAAAAAAGTGAGTTAATTTGATTGCTTTGGATTAAAAAATATCTTTTTAATCTAGTTGTTTTTTATACTTTTTTTGGTTTGTTTTTCTAAAAAAAGAAAAGAAAAAAAAAAGGGAAAAAAAAGTAATCGGACTGGAAAACAATCTTCTCCCCAGTCCCTGTTTAGAGTTATTTGTCACCATTTGTTTTGTCTATTTAAACTATAGGTCCAACGTGGTGGTGGTGGTTGTCAGAGAGAGAGGAGGGTTGCTTCTTGGGGGTGACAGACAGTCTCTGACGCTCATCGTGTGTTGATTAATATAGTGGTTCATCCCGGGAGGTGTGGTGGTGGCGGTGGTGGAGGGTACAACGGTTTCAATTGTCCCAGCAACTGGCGACCGACCGACCGACCGACCAACGCTGCTGCTTCGAGTTTCATTATCTACAAGCTTCTTCTGAACGTCACCCTCGCATCGAAGGCCCTTCTCTGGGGTGATCAATCTGGTCCATTGACTGGCCGTTCTCTTTGTTAAACGGAAGTCCTACCATCTCCTCTGGTTGGCCCCTCTTGTTGTGGTGGAAGTCCACACACACACACACACACACACACACACACACACACACAGCTTAAGCCACGACGTCGCGTGACGGCGTCACACGTTCGAGAAAAAGCCGATCTACGACACACCCACAAGGGGTCGTGTTGCGACGTGTCGTGTTGCGACGTATATCGGCTTTGTCCGACGCGCAACGCCATCGTTTCGACGGAGTACAACTTAAGCATCAACCGCCCGTTAAAAGGAAGTGTCTTCTTATAGGCACAGCATTCCCTCTTAATTATACACATGTGTGTATGTACACACACGCACGCACGCACACACACACACACCAGTCCAAAGTGAGTGGGTCTAGCAGTTGCTGCTGTTCCTGAACTCTCCGTTCTCTGTGATCTGCAGCTTGGTGGGGTTGGTGGGAGAGATGCCGTTACGGCTCTGCATGCTGTAGCGCTCCTTCAGCTGGGTCAGGGCGCTCATTAGACGGGCGTTGGCCGCGTCCAGCGAGGCTATGCGCTTCTCCTGCACGCACACACACACACAGACCGCAAGAGCTTTCATTATACTTGTATGTTAACAAAATTCACATTCGCGCACGCACACACACACACACACACAGCAAGAGCTTTCATTATACTTGTATGTTAACAAAATTCACATTCGCACACGCACGCAGCGCGCACACGTGCGCGCGCGCACACACACACACACACACACACACACACACACACACACACACACACAGACACAGACACAGACACACACACACACACACACACACACACACACACACACACACACACACACACACACACACACACACACACACACAGCAGTCCAACGCAAGGAAGACCAAATAGATTCAGAATCTATTGCTGTCATTTTGCCCTTTTCAACTATTTCTGAACCTTTGATAGCTCATATCTTTGCGTTTTGTGAACAAACAGTGATTACTATTGGCTACTATTGTGTGTTTCATATGCTGCAGAGTGACTCCACTTATTCACTTATTTATTTCACTGATTCACGTCAATAAGGCAGCAAATCGTGTCGTTTTCAAAATCGTTTACACAATGGCTGCCTTCGAGAATTTATTTTTCGAAGACGGCCAAAGAAAACAGGAGCGCACGGGTAAACAAAACAGGAATATTTTTTTTGTCAGGCCGACAAAGTTGTTAAAATAATAATTTCACAAACATAATAATGTTCTTTTTAAGCTTCATCATCAATCAAAAAAATCTGTATATAGTAATAGTATACTGTAAATGGGTCAATTTGGTTCTACCTGCGCTCTCTCAGAGTTCAGTTAACTTAAAGGGGAAAACCACCCATTTTCAACATTTTACTATGTCATTAAAGGGGCATTCCACTCATTTTCAACATTTTAGCATGTCATTAATATACCTTAGAGCTGTTGTGTGGAAATAATAAAAAAAAGTCCCCCCCATGCTGTGTTTCCTAGAACTGGAGGTCTGAAAAAAATCATTAACATGGTGAAACACATCTTGATGATGTCATCAAGATGTGTTTCACAAATGTTAATCATTTTTTTCATACTTTTCATACTAGGAAACACAGCATGGGGGTACTTTTTTATTATTTCCACACAACAGCTCTATGGTATGTTAATGACATGGTAAAATGTTGAAAATGAGTGGAATGCCCCTTTAATGGAATTAGTGGAAATAATAAAAAAGTCCCTCCATTCTGTGTTTCCTAGAACTGTAATTATGAAAAAAATCATTAACATGGTGAAACACATCTTGATGATTTTTTTTAGACCTAGTTCTAGAAAACACATAATGGGGGGACTCTAAGGTATATTAATGACATAGTAAAATGTTGAAAATGGGTGGTTTCCCCTTTAACACGGAGCATTTAGCTGTGCAGCGAGTGAAGAGTGCTGATTATGATGTGTATTGTAGCATGGCTAAGTCTGCATGGACGGTGCAGGCTCCATGCAGCCAAGCAAGAAACCCTCTAATTGACTCCTCGCCTTTTCTCCCCCCATTAATGAGCGTTTCATTTTGGTTCTCTCTTGTTTCCGTACGGCCGCAGACAGCTCATTACCTTATTGCTGCATGTTTGTCTCCAGACGCAACGTTATGTGAGTATAATAACTTTCCATAAAGGAGACGAGCCCATAGATATTATACACGGGCCGCCATGCTGGCTAGAGAGAGCTGACGCTCCTTATGCATGTACACTAAGCCTCTTGTAGAGTGGTGGAAAGTACATTTACTCAAGTTATGATTGAGTTTTCTTTTCTTATTTTTACTTTTTAAGTAATACTGTATTTAACCCATTTTGACCTGAGATCAGATTCTAAAAATGTCTTCTACGTTCTGACAGTTTTCTGAAAAATCTATGTTTCTATGTCAAGTCGTTCTTCAATTTTTCAAAAATAGCAGACCTACAAGCTCGTAGTGCGCCACTCGGTGGCACGCTATGAGCTTGTAGATCTATTTTTCAATAGCTAAAGCATAACATAATGCTTACACCAAAAGGGGTTCCTGCCCAAAATGGGTTAAGTATACTGAAATGGGTCTTGTTCAGAAATAATCTTACAAAGTGTTGTTTTTGACAGCAAAAATATCTTTGGAATAAAACTTAATTTAGTTTTAGTCATATTTTGTCATTTGAAATGTTTTAGCGTTGGTCTAGTTTTAGTCGACTAAATATCAAAAGATTTTAGTTGACTAAATCTACAAGTTGATTTAGTCGACTAAAAAGTATTTTGGTGGGCCTTGATGGCGTCATAATGGCTGATTTTACACTTGGTTGCATGCTGAAAATAGCTATTTTCAGAGAGCAACCAAACTACTGCTACTGGATCTCTTTAGTCTAGTTTGTATCTGTTGACGAAATTGTCATAGTCATAGCTTTTGTTTAGTTTTCCTCAGTGAAAAAGGGGTAGTCGACGAACATTTGTCGCCATAGTTTTAGTCGATAGTTCCAAACATTGCTCCTATGGCTGGAACTATTCCATTGAGATAGAATGAGCACTTCCGCATTCCATTGTTACAATGAGAGTCAACGGGAGTGTCATTACTCTCTTACTAGATTACTCTCTTATCTGAGATGCAGGGGATTTGGCTGCACAGCAGATGGCGCTGTTGGACTGACCTGTGCATCAATGATCTTCTGCTTGGAGTCCACCACCGCCTGCATGTCTGAATGATCTTTCTTCAGCTCCTCTTCCACCGACATTAACCTGGTGAAACACATGATGAAGAACATGGTGATGTTTGAGGTCTTTATGTTTTGAGATGACTGTTGCGGGCGCGTGCGCGTGCGTGTGTGTGTCAGAGAGAGAGAGAGAGAGACAAGTGTCCCCACAACTATAGCAGAATTTGATAAATACGCATTGCAAGGACAATTTTCCTGGTCCCAGCAAGCAGAATAAATTGTTTATGAATTGTTTATAAAAAAAAAGGCAAAAAAAAAGGCAAAAAAAGAGTTTATAATTAAGAAAATATTCAGTATTAGGGATTGGTGTTAGTGTTCTGCCGCTGCTCTTTCCGGTGTGTGTGTGTGTGTGTGTGTGTGTGTGTGTGTGTGTGTGTGTGTGTGTGTGTGTGTGTGTGTGTGTGTGTGTGTGTGTGTGTGTGTGCACGTGCGTGCGTGCGTGCGTGCGTGCGCGCCTATACACAGACACAGCTACTTTCCCCAATCTACTAGTCTGTAAAATGAAGTGCATATAAAGAAGAGACCCTACTTGTGCTTGGTATTCTGTGTGGGTAGAAATTAGTCTCTGCTCTCAAATGAACCGCTCCATGGATGGACTTTCTGAACTAGCACTGGAACATTGGGTACACTTCTCGCTGAGAGCAGTGTTCAGACTCATCCAGGCTTTACGTGCCTGTGGTAGACAACATTTTTGTTAACCTCCCTGGCATCAAAGACACACCTAATGTCTGATCCTCTGGCTCCATGTCTGGGGCTCCATTCTCAGCAGGGAGTGATGTAATGGACAGACTTTACGCTCTAGCATTTGACTTGCATTATTGGATTGTTGTGTCTGAGCCTCTCATGACCACCTATTCTATTCTTTCCACTTCCGATTTAGTTGTTATGCCAATTCATTTCTCCACACACACACACACACACACGTTTCTGTGTATAGCCACTAATGTTGTACTCTACGGACATGATACTGACATGGTACTGACCATGATACTGACCATGATACTGACATGATACTGACCATAATACAGACATGATACTGACCATAATACAGACATGATACTGACCATAATACAGACATGGTACTGACCATGATACTGACCATGATACTGACATGATACTGACCATAATACAGACATGATACTGACCATAATACAGACATGATACTGACCATGATACTGACCATAATACAGACATGATACTGACCATAATACAGACATGATACTGACCATGATACTGACCATGATACTGACCATAATACAGACATGATACTGACCATGATACTGACCATAATACAGACATGATACTGACCATAATACAGACATGATACTGACCATGATACTGACCATAATACAGACATGATACTGACCATAATACAGACATGATACTGACCATAATACAGACATGATACTGACCATGATACTGACCATAATACAGACATGATACTGACCATAATACAGACATGATACTGACCATGATACTGACCATAATACAGACATGATACTGACCATGATACTGACCATAATACAGACATGATACTGACCATAATACAGACATGATACTGACCATGATACTGACCATAATACAGACATGATACTGACCATAATACAGACATGATACTGACCATGATACTGACCATAATACAGACATGATACTGACCATGATACTGACCATAATACAGACATGATACTGACCATAATACAGACATGATACTGACCATGATACTGACCATGATCCAGACATGATACTGACCATGATACTGACCATAATACAGACATGATACTGACCATAATACAGACATGATACTGACCATAATACAGACATGGTACTGACCATGATACCGGCCATGATACAGACATGATACTGACCATGATACAGACATGATACTGACCATAATACAGACATGGTACTGACCATGATACCGACCATGATACTGACCATAATACAGACATGATACTGACCATAATACAGACATGATACTGACCGTGATACTGACCATGATACTGACCATAATACAGACATGATACTGACCTGATACTGACCATGATACAGACATGATACTGACCATGATACTGACCATAATACAGACATGATACTGACCATAATACAGACATGATACTAACCATAATACAGACATGATACTGACCATGATACTGACCATGATGATACTGATCATGATACTGACATGATACTGACCATAATACTGACCATATACTGACATGATACTGTCCATAATACTGACCATATACTGTCATGATACTGTCCATAATACTGACCATATACTGTCATGATACTGACCATAATACTGACATAATACTGACCTGATACTAACCTTATACTGACCTGATACTAACCTTGATAGTGACACTAGTGTGTTAGGCTGCGCATGAATACCAGCCAAAACACTATGTTCGTGCTCGGACGGACGGGCCCAAGCAGGGACCCAGCCAGGGACACACATAGCTCCGCAAAGGAGTGGTTGCACCACTCAAGGACACCTGGGTGTGTGGGGGGGGGGGGGGGGGGGGATCCATTTTGAGAAGCGGTGGTAAACTAGTCAAATAAAACAGCATCCGTACCTGCTGATAATGCCCTTCATCTGCAGGTCTTTGTCGTCTTGCTGCCTGCGCAGGCGCTCCTCCGACTCCTCCAGGCGGGCCTGGTACTCCATCAGGACCTTCTGGGCCTGGTCGTCCTGCCCCTTCAGGCGAGACTCGTACTCCTCCAGCTTCTGGACGGACGCGCGCAGCTTGTCCTGCAGCGCCATGATCTCCTGTTGATACTGAGGACAGACAAGAGACATGGACAGGTTAGTGTCCACCATGATCTCCTGTTGATACGGAGGATAGACAGAGACATGGACAGGTTAGTGTCCACCATGATCTCCTGTTGATACGGAGGACAGACGGAGACATGGACAGGTTAGTGTCCACCATGACCTCCTGTTGATACAGAGGACAGACAGAGACATGGACAGGTTAGTGTCCACCATGATCTCCTGTTGATACGGAGGACAGACAGAGACATGGACAGGTTAGTGTCCACCATGATCTCCTGTTGATACCGAGGACAGATGGAGACATGGACAGGTTAGTGTCCACCATGATCTTCTGTTGATACTGAGCAGACAGATGGACAGGTTAGTGTCCATCAGAACTGTCACTGACCATCACGTGATAAGCATTGGCATCGTTAGGATGACCACAGCATGAATCCAATATAAACACTAGAGCCCGGCCGATATGTCAATCATGGACGATGATTTTACTTTTGCGATGGCATCCGGTATCCGCTAACTTTGCAGATGATGAGTGCCGATCAGCTAATTTGGAAAATATTTGAATAGCGTATAAGTGGATAAATAAGTTACTTGGGTTTGTTTGTTTATCTATGAAAAAGTTATGTGTATTTTGTAAATGTTTTGCTTATAAAATGTAATGTTTTCCAAACGGGTTTATCTGTCGATCGATCAAAACCTCTGTAAATCGGTGGTATAGGACTCTCCAAAATGGGTGTTGGCACCAGACCCAACAAATCTGGCAGTGGTCAGGTTCTCTAATGTTTCGTTAGTGCTGCTTGGTGCCATTGTAACGACCGAGGGGTTCGGGTGTTAGAATAGTAGGGTCCCAAATAGTAGGGTCCCAAACCTGGTCGCTGATTTCACTGGAACTAAAACTCTAAAGCCCCAGTGCTGAGGCTGAGCTTAGAGGAGAGGAGAGGAGAGGAGAGGAGAGGAGAGGAGAGGAGAGGAGAGGAGAGGAGAGGAGAGGAGAGGAGAGGAGAGGAGAGGAGAGGAGGAGAGGAGGATGCAATTTGCAAACTCTACACAATTTTATTCCATCCAGGGACATAAGCCTGAAAGATCTCTCCTTGACCTCTTGCTGTACCCTGGAGAGATTTCTGGACAGGCTTTCTGCCGGTCAGGAGAAATGACCAAGCAAATCCTCCCGGATTTATAAGAACACCCGCCTTACAGCCCAGCCCCATCGCCGGAGGCAGCTTCTTCTGCAAACCACGGATACGTTGCATCTTGACGTTCCAAGGCAGGCGCGCTGTCAGTACCAGGCTTCATGTCCCGAGAGGCACGCCCAGGCCAGGCTTCATGTCCCGAGAGGCACGCCCAGGTCAGGCTTCATGTCCCGAGAGGCACGCCCAGGTCAGGCTTCATGTCCCGAGAGGCACGCCCAGGCCAGGCTTCATGTCCCGAGAGGCACGCCCAGGCCAGGCTTCATGTCCCGAGAGGCACGCCCAGGCCAGGCTTCATGTCCCGAGAGGCACGCCCAGGCCAGGCTTCATGTCCCGAGAGGCACGCCCAGGCCAGGCTTCATGTCCCGAGAGGCACGCCCAGGCCAGGCTTCATGTCCCGAGAGGCACGCCCAGGCCAGGCTTCATGTCCCGAGAGGCACGCCCAGGCCAGGCTTCATGTCCCGAGAGGCACGCCCAGGCCAGGCGCCAAAGTCGAGCGAGAGGCGGTGCCGAGTGGTGCAAAAAGGCTGATGCCGACTCAGCGCCGTTTGAGTTGTAAATAATTATATTCTCAATAATCAGTTCTCAGTATAATTCGAATTGAACCACTTAAATTCTATATTGTTTGCTGTCGGGCAGAAACATCTTATCTTCATATAACTTTTTGTGTTTTTAAGTGGTGCAACCACTTCCTTAACACCCTCCGCGCCATTGCCGACGATTAAAGTCAATTGAAGCTTAATTTTGATACTGGCGCTTAACGCCATTGCCGACGGCCTTCGGCAATTGAGCTTTTATAGCGCATTCGATTGCTCGAGCCAAAATGCTACTCACGTTAGCCGGTTAGCTAGCTGTGTTGTTAGCACAGCGCTGGATCGCCCATCTTAGATCGTCGTCGCCATAAGCATCCATTCTATCCATTTCTTTCAATCGCCTGTAACTCCTATTCCTTGTCCCAGATGGCATTTTTGGTCAAAACAGCGTTTCTTTGACGGCACAGAGCTGACAATCTAGAGCTCTCTGGAGCTCCGGCCTGGATTCACAT
This sequence comes from Electrona antarctica, assembly GCF_951216825.1. NCBI lineage: Eukaryota > Metazoa > Chordata > Actinopteri > Myctophiformes > Myctophidae > Electrona > Electrona antarctica. The sequence continues at coordinate 21,952,351 of NC_136797.1, forward strand.
TGTAAACAAGGCCCACACAGCTGTGTGAAAACTCCTAACGTAGGACTACAGGTTGTGGACCGGAAATGGCGGCTTTTCAAAATAAGAGCTCAAATTAAACCCCCCCCCTCCGGGGACCCCCACACGGAGTTGCACCACTTACTTCACACGGGTGTGATTTTGTTTTTGCCAATTAACTCCCTATTTGATCATGCTACAGCGTCAGCATGTAGATCTGCTGCTTTTGCCGTTTTGAATTTTGAATTTTGAATTTGAATCCTGAAAAGTAACAGTAACGGACATATGAGTTTTCCCCCCCGACAAGAGACGATAACACTTTGTTGACCAGAGTAGTCCCTCAGGGGCCTCCTCCTTTTTTACCCTCTAACACAAAATCTCATTAACTGAAAATAGCTCATCTGCAGGCTCACAACGCGTCGTCGTGAGCCTGTAGATAAGATATTCTCGCCATTTATCACACGACTCTAGCGGCGTATCTTTCCGTCACCATCCACTTGATGTTCCACCTCTCTTACCCCACCTCGCTCACGCCAGGGGAACGAGTGACCTCTCTCAGGCTCCACGCCACTTCCTCTTTCTTCCGCGCTTTTGATTCCTTCGCTCTGCTCCCCCTCTCTCCCCCACACTAGTCAATCGCAAGAACGGAAAAGCTTGAAGGCAGACAGCAGGCATGGACGAGCTTTAAAGCACACAGCCCATTACCTGGGCCTTCTGTCTCACCTGCTGTGCGGTGATGTGACCCGCGCTCATTTCCGCCACGGCTTTCCACTTGAGGATGCTATTTTTAAAGGTCGGCCGTGGCCTCTCTCCGCTGGACTTTATGTCCACTTTGGTTGCTTTCTCTTCATTACACCTGGCGCCCGGCGGCGCCAGCGCCGCTTTACTGTAGACACCGATGTCTGTTAGTCTGAGTTTGATCTGATTTGGATCAAGCACAGCAGATGAGTTTGGGAGGGTGGGTATAGGGTCAGGAACCCTGGGCTATTGATTTGTCTTTACATCCGACCCCACAGCATAGTGCAAGCCACTGACTACTTTGTTCACTCTGTTGGAGGCATCTTTTCAGAGCGCCGAGCTGGTCACAGGTTATCGCAAATAATGCGATTATTTAGTCTTCTTTTTTTTGTATTGGTCAAAGGCAGGTAAATAAAGTAGAAGCCTATTCTTACAGTATATATAGTTCATATTGACAATGAAGCGAACAACTCGCTTGAAATGCTCCCGACGTGAATACGGTTTGGAGCATTTAAAAGTGAGGGGCGCCGATGGCATAGTAGTGGTTAAGACAGCGAGTCGCGGGTTCGATTCCCAAGCCTGTACTATCCAAATAAAGGGGGGGGGGGGGAAGTGAGTTGCGATCCCCCTTCTTTCGCCTCATGATTGCGTTGCTTTTGCATCTGGGGGTCAGCACCAACAATTTTGTCTTTGAATTTTCATTCAGTTAAGCTGTCATTTTTCCATTCATAAAATATATATTTTATATATATAAGTGTCTTTAACCCATTTTGGGCGGGAACCCCTTTTGGTTTTTTAAGCATTATGTTATGCTTTAGCTGTTGAAAATAGCAGATCTACAAGCTCATACGAGCTTGTATATCTGCTATTTTTGAAAAGTCGTGAAAATGTGGCGCAAATCACCATAATATTCTTTCAGAGTGAAGGTTTTTAACTAAAATCTTTGTTTCTGGGGGGGTCCCTGGAACAACATATTTTCAGATGGGGGTCGGCGGCCAATTACATATATTTTTGGGGGTCCTTGACATGAAAATGTTTGAGAACCACTGACATAGAAGCATGGGGTTTTTCAGAAACCTGTCAGGATTTAGAAGGCATTTGTAGAATCGATCTCAGGTCTAAATCGGTTAAAATATGCTTTTGAATTTCCACTTCTGCAAAGCAGCAAAGCTGAGATTCGCTTCAACTGTTTAAGATTCATACAGTAGGAGTGTATTTATGCCACTTGAAAGGGGGGGTATACTTTATCCCAGAAAGACCTGAGGTCGATTCTACAAATGTATAATACAAAACTATGTTATTATCTATATCTATAGATATTCAAAGATTTGCACGAAATGTTTACGATGCCACGCTATGAGCCTGTTAACCCATTTTGGGCGGGAACCCCTTTTGGTGTTAGCATTGCGTTATGCTTTAGCTATTGAAAAATAGCAGATCTACAAGCTCACAGTGCGCCACCGAGTGGCGCGCTACGAGCTTGTAGGTCTATTTTTGAAAAATCGAAGAACGACATACTGTAGAAACATAGCTTTTTCAGCAAACTGTCAGGATGTAGAAGACATTTTTAGAATCTGATCTCAGGTCAGAATGGGTTAATAATAACAATAACAACAACAATAACAACAACAACAATAAAAGTATGAAATGTTTACAGTAGTTACACAGATGCTTTCCAGTGTTCAGTGCTTCTGATGCACAGACTGTTGGGCGGAAGCGTTTTCAAATGATGCGAGACGAGCGCCTGCCTCTCCGGAGACTAGCTGTGGGTGTTAGCATCTCTCTGAGTGCTTGGTTTTATTTTAATTTATTCTTTTAATTTCTTGTGTGCTGGATTATATTGTCGGGACAGAAACCTCTTATCTCCATTTTCAGATTTTTTAATTGTACTTATTCTTTCATAAATGAACGTCCGACCTACTTGATCAACACTACAGCGTCACGCCAAAGACTCCAAAAGTAGCAGATCTACAAGCTTGAAATGTGGCGCGAAGCCACGCGTTTCGAGCTTGTAGATCTGCTACTTTGGATGCTTTTGAATGGTTTTAAAGGGCTGTATGTATGTATGTATGTATGATGAAACATAATTGGGGAAAATATTCGGAGCACATCAAAATTCAGTGAATTAGTGATTTTTGTTGAGTGGTGCAACCACTCCCTTACGGAGCTATGTGTGTGGGTGGGTGGCTGGCTGGCTGGCTGGCTGTCTGGCTGGCTGGGTGCCTGCCTGCCTGCCTGGCTGGGTATGAGCACGAAAACAGCATGGTTGTTTTTGACCACCTGTGCGCAACCTAACACACACATGCACATATTAACTGTATATATGATGATTTTGGGTGTGCCAGTACAGTACAGTACAGTACAGTACAGTACAGTACAGTACAGTACAGTACAGTACAGTACAGTACAGTACAGTACAGTACAGTACAGGGACCGGCACACGGTAACTCTGTCATTTCTCAACCGTTTCGGACACGGGGCGGCACTCCGTTTTGTGTTTTTTTTTTTTAAATTAACAGTTCTAGTGCCGCTAATTGTTTGATCCAGTGTTCCGCCGCTGCATAATACGCTATTCCCGCTATTTGTTTAATGCGTTTAATTCTCTGTTTTAAAATAATTAAAAAGAAACAGCGCATTTATCCGGGACCTTAGAGTATATATGAATAGAGACGGCACCCGAGTTCTCCTCCCATCCACTTGCATTAAGTTGCTCAAAAGCGCATGAGGCGATATCACTGTGCATTCTGGGTAGGAACAGAGTGCATTCTGGGATGGATTGGGCCCAAACACATGAACGCGCTGCCGCTGACTATCATTGCAGGCATTCAGCGTTCACGTGTCATCGTGAACGTGCACAATGATAGTCAACGGACCAGCGCGTTCATGTGTTTGGGCCCACGCTGCAATATCAAATTCGGCCACTATGTCCATTTCGCCTCAGGGTTTCATCCGGGTGCCGTCTCTATTCATATATACTCTAAGTCCGGGACCTGATGACGAGGCCGTCGCGTTATGATGACGAAACCGGAAATCAAGTCATCATCTGGGCTGCTAGGGCTTCTGGGAAATTGAGCCCAATGCAAGTGGACGGGGGGTTTGTTTGGACTACAACTTGCTCTGCACTGTGGTTTCGTTTCGCATTGTCATGGCCGCTGGTGCGTCTGATCATAACAAGACGATGGACCATTTTTTACCGGATTTTCGTGGTTGAAAGCTGCAAATACTTCAGCGTATGCTCCAAAGGTAATAAAACAATGTCGGCAGCGTTGGATATTTGATTAAAATGCGGGGAACGCGGGGTATGGCGTCAAAGTGTTAACGCCCTGCTACTTGATCATACTACAGCGACACACAAAAGCATCAAAAGTAGCAGATCCTTCTAGAGTAGACCTGAAGAGTAACTGTCTTGGACATTATGAGGTTTCCACCCGACAGAAGACGATATTATGTAACACATGCCCGGGGAGTGTATAGGAGAAATGTAATTGGGGTTGGATGTGCACACCAGTAATCTTTATGCATGTATACTGTAACTGTGCTATCGCCAACAGCATGGGCGCTCGCAGGCAGCAGAGTGACGGTAAACAAACGCTGAGTGGCAAGGCGGGTGAATCTTCACCTTTCTCTCTCTAGAACAAACAGACGCACATTTCACAAACATGGCAACCTCGCACGCACGCACGCACGCACACATTACACACACGAGTGTGTGCGTGCACACACTTTCAATGTGTTTGTGGCCAATTACATATATTTTTTGGGGTCCTTGTTTGAGAACGACTTGACATAGAAACATGTGTTTTTCAGAAAACTGTCAGGATTTAGAAGACATTTGTAGAATCGTCCTCAGGCCTAAATGGGTTAAAACAGGGGAAACCGTGCTATGGTGAGATGGCGTTTTAAAGGTAAAGGGAGGAGTTAGAATCTAACGCCTTCCTGTACCTTTACCTAACTGTTAGATGGAAGAAGTCCCGAGAGGAGGGGGACACAAACTCGTTGCCCGGGGGGAAAAACGTTGGCATTGAACATTTCCGCAGATCACAATGTTGCCGTTTCTCGGCGGAAAACGCTAGCCATCAACATTTCCAGATGTGGACCATGTCGTCGGACCTAGATGTCTATATTCTTTACCCGGCAGAGACAATAATGTGTAGTTTGCGCACAATGCCAATACTATATTCTGATAGTAATTGCTATGTGTGTGTTTGTTCAGTAAAGGGAGAGAGGACCCCAGCTGCTCGTTAAATTTGTTTCATCACATGCAATTTCTTCTCGTTTATTCCTGAATCCTGTATGAGTTCTCTCTCTCTCTCCCGACTGGATGAAATCGGTAATCGTCCACCTGAAAAATGAATTTTCCGAGCTGGGAGAGGTGGGGACTAGACCACGGCTATTGAACAAACAGCTGGGAGAGGTGGGGACTAGACCACGGCTATTGAACAAACAGCTGGGAGAGGTGGGGACTAGACCACGGCTATTGAACAAACAGAGCTGGGAGAGGTGGGGACTAGACCACGGCTATTGAACAAACAGAGCTGGGAGAGGTGGGGACTAGACCACAGCTATTGAACAAACAGTCAAACACTCCAGAGAAATTATTTCGGAATACAGAGATATTGAACACTTACTGTATGTTAACAAAAAACAGCACCTTTAAGAAGGTGAGGAAAGTAGAGCAGTTGGTTCTCAAACTAGGGTGCAGGGACCCTCAGGGGTCCTTGGAAGGGTGAGAGTTGTACACTTGAAGGACAACTTCACTACACTTCAACCTATCTTCATATAATTGGTCCTCACTAATGTTCACGATAGAATTATTAGCAAAATAAATTCTAGTCGGCCTGTGTCTCATATAGGAGGGCTGTGGGGCAGTTCGGAAACCTGTCTTCCGGTGACATCATCGATGGGGAATCCAAGCTAATAGAAACGGCAAGACTCTATTCCTGAGAAGTTACAATGCAACTTGTAACCATCTTGGAACTATTCCTATTCCTGAGAAGTTACAATGCAACTTGTAACCATCTTGGAACTATTCCTATTCCTGAAAAGTTACAATGCAACTTGGAAGCCATCATCGGTCTTGCAAAAAAAGAAAAACTCTGCCTAACGATGATGTCACTGGAAGGCGGGTTTATGAACTGCCCACAGCCCTATCATGAGACGGATTAGATATTATTTTTGCAATTTCATCATGAACATCAGTGAGGACTAATTGTACGAAGATAGGTTGGAAAAAGGTGGTGAAGTGGTCCTTCAAGATGCTATGAAAGTAAAACGTCACCAGAAGCAGCGAGTGTGAAACAGAGAGTTGAAGGAGGAGGACAGTCACAGAGGGTTGAAGTGAACGGACGGCTGGAGCAGCAGTGTTGATTTTGACAAGACACATTTTGATTTGAGTTTTTAGCCAGTCTTTTTGAATAGTTTCCATTTAGTTTTAGTCACATTTGGAATGTTTTAGTGTTATAGTCCAGTTTTAGTCGACTAAATAAAAGATTTTAGTCGACTAAATCTACAGTTGATTTAGTCGACTAAAATGGATTTTTGGCGGGCCTTGATGCTGTCGTAATGGCCGATTTTACACTTGCCGATCTACCAGCTACGCGTCGTGTGCTTGAAGATCTGCAATTTTCAGCATGCACCCAAGTGTAAAATGACTTGAAGTGTCTTTTACTTATACTGGATCTCTTGTCCACTAGCCACTATAGGCCCTTCCTAACATTTTAGTCTAGTTTTTTAATTTGCTGACGAAAATTGTCAATATACTAGGGCATTCACTTCTAGTCATTTTTACTAGTTGACTAGTTGCCTAGATTACTAGTCGACTAGTTGTTTAACCACCTATTATGTTTATTTGGGGGAAATAAATATGTGTACATTTAAAAACTGTGTACATTGGTGACTATAATTATAATCTACCTGATCTTGAGGCCTACAAAATCGGGGAAAAATAAAAAATAAAAGAAATAAACTTTTTTTTCCTTTTTCTTATCAACTAGTCAACTAGTACCAACAAGGTCAACTAGTGGACTAGTTGCTTAATGCCCTACAATATACCCAGTCTTAGTTTCAGTCATCATAGCTTAGTTTTCGTCATGGTTTTAGGTCAACACAAAATCAACACTGTGGAACAGCAGATAAAGCGTGAGGTTGGGGATTGAGGGGGAGGTCGGGGGTCGTTACCTTCTCCACCTGAGTCAGATCCTCTCTGTTTCTGTGTAACTCGGCCTCCATCCCCTCATGGTCTAAATACTGCACATTCATATTCAATAGCCAGGCGGCGGTGCGATCCAACGCATTGGGGTTCACTGGGGAAGGGGCCTAGTGGAACCAAACACACAACACAACACAACACACATACATACGCACATGAGCTGAGCGCAAAATGGGATGGGGGGAGCATGCGTGCGTTGCAAACCAGGGCTGGGCTGGGATATGACTTAACCCATTTTGACCTGAGATCAGATTCTAAAAATGTCTGTTTGAAAATGACAGTTTTCTGAAAAAGCTATGTTTCTATGTCGGTCGTTCTTTGATTTTTCAAAAATAGCAGACCTACAAGCTCGTAGCGCGCCACTCGGTGGCGCGCTATGAGCTTGTAGATCTGCTATTTTTCAATAGCTAAAGCATAACATAATGCTAACACCAAAAGGGGTACCCGCCCAAAATGGGTTAAGTTTATGATTAGTGAACGATAGTGAAACTAGCCAATCCACGAGCTCGCAGAGCTTGTTGTAGATTGACTATTGCACCGACGCACGGCAACGTTTATTACAAGACTTGGGTGGCTAATCGGCTTAGTCGATTATAAACAATCTATTCGAATTTCTCCCTGCTGAATGTTGTAAAAAATATGTATTGTGCCGAATATAAGACGACTCTGATTATAAGACGACCCCCCGTTTTTCAAGACTCATTTGTGGAAAAATAGTCTAGTCCCGATTATAATACGACGCCGTTTTTTTAGGATATTTCCATTGGAAGAAAAAAAACGTAGTCTTATATTCAGCACAATAGGGTGTATATATATATTATCTTTTACCCAGCTTGTCAATTATTCGATGAACCTAAATGATCAACGTCGGTTAGAGATGTCTATGTTTTGCCCAGCCCTGATGCAAACACACCAACAGAACACACGGCAGGAGGAGGCTTGGAATGCACATGGATACAACTACGAGGTGTCTCTTGACTGGAAGCAGGGTGATATGGACGCACAGGTGTTATCATACACACACGCACACACACACACGCACGCACGCACGCACACTTACTTCTGCTTAACTGTACCACCCAGATTAACTGACTTTAAACCATTTAGGCCTGACGTCGAAATAAATAAAAAGTCAAGTTCTGAAAGAATATACCATATTCAAAGATTTGTGCCACATTTTCACGATTTTTCAAAAATAGCAGACCTACAAGCTCGTAGCGCGCCACTCGGTGGCGCGCTATGAGCTTGTAGATCTGCTATTTTTCAATAGCTAAAGTATAACATAATGCTTAGTTAAAACACCAAAACGGGTTCCCGTCCAGAATGGGTTAACACATCATACACACCTGCAACAGTAATGGGTATGTGTGCTAACAGAGAGAGGGTGTGTGGTGGAACTTAACAGTGATCAATAGAACAGTCAAAATACTTCATGACAGTGAACAGGCCGAGCAATCTGAACAACTGAATTACAAGAAGGTGGATTCGAGCTGATTCGATCTGAATCCAAAGGACTAAGGAAATACATCTGTTGTGAAGGTACAATTGAAACAAACTAAAACACAGACGAGTGAACAACATGGACCCTAGTAGCGGGAGAACAAAAAAAATCACACCCGTGTGAAGTAAGTGGTGCAAGTGTGTGTGTGTGTGTGTGTGTGGGGGGGGGGGGGGTTCCAGACCCACATGAACGCACCCAGGGTGCCGGCCCGATTCCGGCGAGCCGCCCCGCGTCCGAAACGGTTGAGAAATGACAGAGTTACCGTGTGGGGGTGCCTCTACTGTACCCTTCACTGTACTGTACTGTACTGTACTGTACTGACACACCCAAAATCACCATATATACTGTTAATATGTGCGTGTGTGTTTGTGTGTGTGTTAGGTTACGCACAGGTGGTGAAAAACAAGCATGCTGTTTTCGTGCTGTTTTCGCACCCACCCAGCCAGCCACCCACCCACCCACCCAGCCACCCAGCCACACACATAGTCACTTAAGGAAGTGGTTGCACCACTTAAAAAGCAGATCGACAAGCTCAGCTCAAATCTTCGGTGAAGAGATTTGGAATTGAGAGGGAGGGGAACCCTCGCCTATAAGCTGACTCCACGGTCTTGTGGAGATATGAGGTTTCTGAGGTTCCCCAACAGCGATGACATGACAGGGTTTACGTGGTTAAATGACTTTGCACAGGAGACAGCATGCAGGAAAACGACACAAGGCTTCAAATCAGATGTTACAAGTTCCAGTTTTGTTTGATGAAAAATGCATTACATCCTTTAAGACCATCTCTGTCGTCAATTCTTCCTGCTTGACATTAGCCATTCCTACAGCCATTACAACATCAACCAACCAATCAATCAATCAATCAATCAATCGGCCATCAGCTGTCATTTTATTTTTGTTTAATTTCATTTTTATTTTGTTCATGTGTGGACTGTCTGTCTTTTGTATTCACACATAACAAATCTTTTACTATTTAACCACTTTTTACCTGGTAAATGGTGCATTCATATAACGACTTTATCCAAGGTGCTTTACATTCACACACACATTCATACACCGATTGCGGCGGAAGCCATGCAAGGTAGCAACCAGCACATCGGGAGCAATTTGGGGTTCAGTGTCTTGCCCTTAAGGGCACTTCCACATGTAGACAGGAGGAGCCTAAATTTGGTTATCGGTTGACATTTTCAGAATCTACACATCGCGATTCACAGCAACACATCGCGGTTGCCTAATTTTTGCCGCTCGCCGTATAACTAATTATTAACTTTAAGTGGTTAACGAGGAGATAATTGTGCCTACTCCATTGCCACCATGCAGAGGAGAGGCAATGAGCTGCCTCCAAGCATACTGTATTACAGTTATTATTATTATACACACAATGAGTGTAGTTCATCAGAGCCCTTCACACAGAGCGAGGAGGCACAGCCCCTCCCATACCGCCCCTCCCATCGTGGATATGATATGATTGGAAAGGTTGTTTCTTGTATCGCCGTCATAAATATCAAAATGTGAACTTAATTGACTCACTCTAAGCAGCCATCGAGCGGGAGTGATTATGTACATGTGGATTAAGAGTGTTTGTTCCGTGACTGTGTGTGTGTGTTACTGCAGGGGGGTGTTCAAACTTGTTCACGTCACACAGAGCCCCAAATTAACTTTCATTAGGCCACGGGCACCATTTCAAATGACTCTGTCCCGGAGACCCTGCCATGAAATGTGATACTGATGACATGTACACTACAGAGTACAAATCAGGCTTTAGGGGGGCCTTGTCCACAAAAAGTTTTTGTTTTTTTCATTTTCTTGCTGCCAAGTGCCATTTCCGGGAGTGTTCCACATACTCAAAAGTTGTACTTAAGTAAAAGTATCAATACTGCAAAGCAGAACTACTGTTAAATGGTAAATGGTGCATTTATAAAGCACCTTTATCCAAGGCGCTTTACAGAGATTGTGCATTACATTCACCCATTCACACACACATTCATACACCGATGGCGGCGGAAACCATGCAAGGCACCAACCAGCACATCGGGAGCAATTAGGGGTTCAGTGTCTTGCTCAAGGACACTTCGACACTAACTCTGGGGGAGCCCACAGGGTTCGAACTGGCAACCTTGCGGTTACCATCCAGCCTACACCTGAGCCACCGCCGCCGCCCTGTTTCAAGTAAAAAGTCCGGAATTCAAAGTGCACTTGAGTCAAAGTACAAGAGTATTGGCATCAAAATGCTCTTAAAGGGCCACTTCACCCCTTTTGCAACCAGATCTTATTTTAATGATGTTTGGGAGACGAGAATAAACACTTTCCTGTGTGGGTAATTTATGTGGGTAATTTGTGTTTTTAGATATTTCAGTATTTCAAAGTGTCCATGGACTCCATGATGTCATGGACACTGGGCTCACTTCCTTCCTGGACTACAATTCCCATAATGCTCTGGTACACTGCTCCTCCTTGTGGATAGGGGGAGGGCTGTCTTACTGAGACAACATGTAGTCCAGGAAGTAAGTGAGCCCAGTGTCCATGACATCATGGACACTTGGAAATACTAAAATATCTAAAAACACATATTACACACATACAAACCCCAGGAAAGTGTTTCTTGTCTCCAAAACATCATTAAAATAAGATCTGGTTGCAAAAGGGGTGAAGTGGCCCTTTAAAGTACCAAAAGTAGAAAGTACTCACTATGCAGAATGTCTCGTTTCAAGTTTTCAAATGTATTAAAAAACATTTTTGAAAATAACAGATCTACAAGCTCACAATGAGTCATATCAAGAAAAGACGCAGCTTGTAGATCTATGGTTGAAATGTTTGATTATTAAAGTAACTAGTGACTAAAGTCTTCAAATAAATGTAGTGGAGTAAAAATTAGGGATGGAGCTTGATAACAGATATACCAGGAAAAAAATCCGATAATCTTATTGAGTACCCGTTATCACTAAGCTTTATCTAGGCTTAGCAAGCATGTTATCGAGCATAGCGGCCCATGACATCATGTTTAAACAATCAAGACAAGAGGCGATCAAGAAATAAATGTAATCACCCTTCTGGCACAAACATATATCGGTCTAAAAGTGTATTGATACCTGCCAACCAGCGCTGCCCGGGTAAACTAAATTATGCACATATTAACATATTAATCAGTTAAGTTTCTTTAATATTATTTTATTGGTAAAAAAGGTCATTTGCCTTCCGTCTGTTAGAAAAGTACTGTATTTGAAGGCCCTAGTAAAAGATACTGGTTCTGTTCAGAATGTATTGTCTCCAGTCTTTCCACAAAATAGAAAATGCTCGATAGTGGGCTCGATAAGAACCCGGCTCGTTAAGCCTGATTGATAAGGTGCTCATTATCAATAGCTCCATCCCTGGTAAAAAAAAAAAAAAGATTTGCCTCCGAGATGTACTAGTGGACTAGAAGTAAAAGTATTGAAAATTGGAAATAAATAAATGAATAATAATCTGTACATTGACACTACACACTATAGGGTGCCAGGTCAACAAATGGACCTGGCATCTGTCTACATAACATGCTAATCTAAATTACATGTTAACCTTCACTCACTCCCGGCAAGTGCTACGGGCTAAAGTCTGAAGAGGGGAGTCTTCAGATTACGATGAGAGATCGGGAGTGAGATCTGCAGTTCTAACTGCATTGGAAAGTTTGTTCCACCCTTTTGGAGCCAGAAGCGTCTGGGACGTGTGGAGCGTTGTCCCGGGTTGATTTAGGGAAGGTTCCGAAGTTTATTTAGGGAAGTGTGTGAGCTGATCTGCGTCTCGCTCAGTGCACGCGTAAGCGCTCTCAACTCAATCACTCAACAAACAAAAAAAAAACACACTTGTCTAGTGTGGACCAGAGCCATAGAGTAAGACAGAGTTGCGACAACTCTGTTCACTTCATGGGGCCAGTCCAATGGCTCTTCTACCATGGCTCTTCTACATAGACATCTATTGGTCGAAGAGCATAGCAAACAGTGACAAAAGTCCTGGACCGGAGGTTGGCAGAAATGCATTGGACTCAGGGCAACAGCCCAGCTTTAATGATCTTAAATCCCTCCATTTTAGATTGTTTATTTAGTTGCGAACGCAGTGAGCATTTACTATGAGACCCAGCAGATCATGTCTGTCTGTGTGTCTGTCTGTCTGTCTGTCTGTCTGTGTGTGTGTGTCACGCTGTAACACCACCCGCACCACCCGCACGTGCATCGCACGCACACATGCACGCAAAAAAACCCTTTAAAAAATAAACTTAAAAAAATAAATAAAAAATAATTATGAGGAAAGAAAAGCTCTGTGTGTGTGTGTGTGTGTGTGTGTGTGTGTGTGTGTGTGTCAGACTGCCACAACAGCTGCGTTCGCTTCCCGCGTTCACGCGTCTTACTTGTAATAGTACAACATAAACATTACAGAGACTTTAGTTGTTACTGTACAATACTTTCAAACAGTTGGCATGTTGCACACATGCCTAAAAAAAATATCTTATTTGCGCCGCCCTCGTTGAAAACAATGTTTTTCAAACTCCAGATTGTCCCAGTTCAGGCTGCATGAACAGCACTCGAGCGCTCGGTTTTCTGCCCCCTCAATGTCGTAACTCTAGTCTTACTCTCTATGGCTCCGGTGTGGACATGGCCCATTTAGTGTGCGGGAATGTAGTTCTCTCCCCATACGGTACCTGTTTGTGCTGAGCCCGCTGCTTGGTCTCTGGACTGTCTCCCTTGGAGGAGGACGACTGCTGCCGTAGCCGGGCCCCGGTGCTGCTGCTGGGCCAGTCGGGGGAGGACGTCATCATGCTGCCGGAGGGCGGCCGGGGGTAGGGCAGCCCGCTGGGGAGCAGGTTGGGGGGCGTGCGGCCCCGCGTGACGCTCTGGGGCGGGGGCGGCTGGTCTATCCTGCGCTGGGGGCCGGCGCTGGCGCTGTTCTGCCTGGGCATGGAGGGCTGCTGCTGCGCGTCCGTGAGAGACAGCTGTCGACGGGTGAACTCCCCCGAGCGCCGGGAGTACTCGTCCCCGCTGCTCCCCCCCGCTCCTCCTCCACCTGGGGATGTTAACAAGGGTAATTAAGGATTAGTGTTGTAGCCTCTGCGGTTACTTCGTTGTGAGGTTTTAACCCATTTTGACCTGAGATCAGATTCTAAAAAATGTCTTCTACATCCTGACAGTTTTCTGAAAAAGCTATGTTTCTCTGTCAGTTCTTCGATTTCTCAAAAATAGCAGACCTACAAGCTCATAGCGCGCCACTCGGTGGCGCGCTATGAGCTTGTAGATCTGCTATTTTTCAATAGCTAAAGCATAACATAATGCTAACACCAAAAGGGGTTCCCGCCCAAAATGGGTTGAAAATCGTTGCTGTCAAAGTAAAGTGTTTCTTTGGCAAATACATGGACTCTGTATTTGAACACATTATGGACAAACGTGCACCTTGACATGAACACACGAGAATAACACACATTTATCCAGGTGTAAAAACAGTACAGCGCATATGTACTAATTATTTGTGTTGCAAAACGATACGATGCAAGCAAAGTGAAACTATACGATATGTTGCCGTTTACGTAACAATTATACTTTGATTGTTGAAATTAAAATAGTTTTTCGATTGCACTTGTTTTGTTAAACCCCTAGAAAATAGAGAGATATAAATGCCATTAGGGGACCGTAGCCTAATTCATGGCAAACTGGAGGCCCTTGAAATGAAAAATGGTTGAGAATCACTGCTAGAGCCGTAAAAAGAATCTTCTCTCATGGGGGTCCTTGGCATATATTTTCAAATGGGGGGTCCGCGGGCTAGTGAGTGTACATTTTGGGGGGTCCTTGACATGACAAAGTGTGCGGACCACTGCAATACGAGGTTCCCACACCGGACAGCAGTCGGACATCAGCGGTCATCAAGTTACCTCCGCCGTGGTTGAGGAAGGCGTGCTTCCCTCCCGCCGGCCCGTCCTCGTTGTTGCTATGGGAACTGACCGAGCTGTGGCACTCGGAGCCGGAGTCGGCCAGGCCGCGCGGGGACACGGGCAGGCCGGCCGCCATCTGGTACACGGGGTTCTGGAAGGACAGGGGCGCCAGGAGCTGCGCCGGCCGCCCAGGGGTGCCGACCACGCTCTCCATCCCCGGGGTGGTGGTGGTGGTGGGGGTCTGCCCCGGCCTCCTCAGGGTGGGACCTCCTGGGAGATTGCCCTGTGGGGAGAGTAGGGTGACTCATGTGTAAAAACCCATTCTACAAATGCCTTCTAAAACAGTAGTTCCCAAGATGTAAAAAAAATAGCAAATGTACAAGCTCGATCGCAGCGGAAAAATCAGACTTTCATACCGTTTCACAAATCGCACATTAGCACTCTTGGCTCGTATTTTTGCGTTCGTATTTACTTGTGTTTACTCATTCAGTGCCACCTGGTGGACACCAGTTTTGGCCCTCGTTGCCACCGAAGCCCATTATAAATAAAAGAAAGACAATGAAATTATATTGTGCATGTCATGTGCATGTCATCAGCTGCACACCAGATTAGAGGAATTTTCAAAAAAAAAAAAAAAAAAAAAAGGCGTCATGTGGCACTGAGACAGTTTTAACTAACCAACGCGTCCGGTCGGCCTACAGTATATACCTGCGGGGTCCTGGCTGACCACACCCCGACGGAGGCGGCGGGGGGCGGGAGGACGTCTCCCAGGCCGTCCGAGGAGCCGGGCGTCGTCCCCCCCGGGCAGCCGTCCAGGCCGCGGGGGTCCTGGAGATCCACCATGGAGAGGCTCTTGCTGCCGTTGGCCATGCCCACGTCGGGCTCGTTGGTCTCCGAGTAGCTGGAGCTCCGCGCCGGCGAGGGCTGGACCCCCCCCGAGCTCCTGGTCACAAAGAACAGGTCCTTGTTCTCGGGGGTGGGGGAGGGTAACCTGGTGAAGTCCACCAAGCTGGGAAGCAAGGGAAATAAAACAGGTCAACTTTCAAGCGTCACTAGTGGACAGAGTGTCAGTAGCGGCAAGAAGCGGCAAGATGCAACTTGACGTGTCGGCGATAAACCGGAGACGCTTTTCAGCGGCGCGCGAGCGTCATTTCCATCCACCAGCTGTTTAACCCATTCTGGACAGGAACCCCTTTTGGTGTTTTAACTAAGCATTATGTTATACTTTGGCTATTGAAAAATAACAGATCTACAATGTTCCTAGTGTTCCTATGTAAAGCACTTTGGGTATTTAGAAAAGCGCTACAGTATATACAGTTGAGCTATTATTATTATTACAAGCTCATAGCTTGTAGGTCTGCTATTTTTGAAAAATCGTACAAATGCGGCACAAATCTTTGAATATATATTCTTTCAGAGCAAACAAATATCAGATTTGCAAGCTCCCATCGCGTCATGAAGTGACACGCCGTGAGCTTGTATATCTGCTATTAGGGATACAGATGTTTTCCCCCGTTTTAATGGGTGTTTAATGAGACATTGATCATCAAAAGACTTTTTCCTTTTTTTTTTTTCAAACATTCAACATATTTTTATTATTATTTTTGTGTTTACATTTTTTTTTATCAAAAGATTATTTGTGTTCATGTTTATTTATTTTGCTTATGAGTCAAGTTTTAAACTTTAATTTGATTGTCTTCTTTCTTTTTTTTAGGCCTACCAACCAACTCATTGGCCTTGTGGTTAAGAGTGTCCGCCCTGAAATTGGGAGGTTGTGGTTCAATATACTGTATGGTTGTCAGTGGTTGAGTCATACCAAAGTCTATAAAAAAGGGATCCAATGACTCAAAGGGCTGCATTGGGTCATACTGTGACATACTAGCGTCATGTCCAAGGGGTGTACTTGTACATCGAGCTGCCTCGCGCTACAGAAACAGGAGATAGGCTGCCCCTCTTTCTTTGTTTTTGTTTTGTTACACATCACCACAACGGTCAAAACTCTAAACATCAGTGGCCCTACTGACCAAGGACTCTCCAAAATCGCGATCGGACCCAAAACCCTGGCATCGGTCGGCTCTGAGTGAATGAAGCAATGGATCCATTACACTGCATGGGTGGAAGTGAAATGAATGGAATCAGATTGCTTTAGATACTGATGTAGATTTTTGAGGAAAAAAAACGTATCACTCCAGTGCCACTGCAGAGTCATGCAATATTCACACGGGTGGGGGGGTGGGCAAGTGCGGATTCTATTTGTGTCCGAGACCGAGGCGTTTATGTACCTTCATCTATGCTCAATCACTTCCATCCTTCATCCTCTCGCCCTCCCCCTCTCCACCGGGCTACGCTGTCACACAGTCACACAGGGCCTTTATATTGCCTGGAGATGATTACCTTGACAGATATGATTTATCTTCTAATAATCTCTATCAGTCACATCACAACGTCTCCTCCTCTTTTCTCCGTCCTTTCCAGCACTCCATCTGTCTGCCCGAGTGTGTGTTCTTGAACGGCCACTCAGGCTTTTCTGTCTCCCTTCCCTTCTCTCTCTCTCTCTCTCTCTCTCTCTGTGTCTATATGTCTGTAAGCTCTCTCGCTCTCAGTTAGAGAATGTAGAAGAATTGTTATTTTGATCAACGTTTGCGTGTCATCTCTCCTAATGGTACCAACATCAATACAGCATGGAATTGTGGACAACATCGTATCCAAACGACAACAAAATATTCTTTAGTTTTGGGTCTGAGATAGAGGTCTTCGGTTAAGCCCGAGATCCGAAAATACCCGGGGACCGAACCGACCCGCAGCCGGTCCCGGTTCCGTTTACCAGAAGTGACTCCCGGGTACATTCGGAGCGGATCCCGTGTGTCTCGGACCTCGGGTAATGACTAAAACCCGAGCTGACCCGGTGATTGGCCGCCACAGCTGTCAATCACCCCCACTCAAAATGCTGAATAAACAATGGACTTTTTTTTGCTATGAAAAAGGGTTGAAAACCACTGTCTTATATTTACCCGGAAAGGTCGTTGTCGATGACCATCTTCTGGAGGCCGGTGGAGATGCTGCAGCCGGCGGCGCCGGCCGGAGGGGAGGAGGAGGACGACGACTGTCCCTGTGTCACCGTGTGGACGCTGGACGGGTTGGACAACGCCGTGTTCACCTCCCGCAGGATCCTGGGCAGAGGACCCAGCTTGGAGGCCGTGCTCTGCCATGGGGGAGACAAGACATGGAGTTAGAACAAATTCAAATAGATTTGAACCCATTTAGACCTGAGGACGATTCTACAAAATGCCTTCTAAATCAGGAAAGTTTTCTGAAAAACCCTACAGTTGGGTGCCACCGATATTGTCCCTTATCATTTGACCCATTTAGGCCTGACCTCAAAATTTTAAAAAATCCTTCTAAATCCTCCAGTTTTCTGAAATAAATATTTTCAAAAATAGCAGACCTACAAGCTCGTAGCGTGCCACTCGGTGGCGCGCTATGAGCTTGTAGATCTGCTATTTTTCAATAGCTAAATGATAACATAATGTTTAAAACACCAAAAGGGGTTCCCGCCCAAAATGGGTTAACTGTCCTTTTGCGCAGATCACGCAAACCTCAGCAAAAAGAAAAGGACAATATCGATGGCCTCCAACTGTATGTTTCTAATGTCAGTGGTGCTCAACCTATTTCATGTCAAGGACCCTCAGAATTGTCTGTATTTGGCTGCGGACCCCCCATCTGAAAATATGTTGTTCCAGGGACCCTCCCAGAAGCAAAGGTTTGAGTTAAAAACGTTCGCTCTGAAGGAATAGAAGATCTGCGCCACATTTTCTGGATTTTTCAAAAATAGCAGACCTACAAGCTCGTAGCGCGGCACTCGGTGCCGTGCTACGAGCTTGTAGATCTGCTATTTTTCAACAGCTAAAGTATAACACAATGCTTAAAACACCAAAAGGGGTTCCCGCCCAGAATTGGTTAATAGACTACTGTAAACAAATTAGTCTCATTAACCACCATAAAAGCCCCATTTTATACTTTGTCGTACAACAGCATGTCGCAAAAAAAACAGCTCATGTACAAACTCAGTCATAACGCGTCACACTTTTAACACGAGGCCTGCCGGGAAGATAGGAATTTTAACACGTAGAATCTTGTGGCCTGCCACAAACGGAAAAGCCGTTTTAACAGCGATGTATTCATTAATGCATGTTTTAATACGATCGTATCGAAATCTACCGTCCGTTAGCTTTGTTATGCTTCTGACCCAATGGGCGCGGCCATTTTGAAAATGCGCGCGCATCCACTAACATTGCCGGCTCTGTTTTCAGACGGCTTTATCTCACAGAAGCGACATTGCAGGGGTCGCTTTGTCCCAGACAAGCGTTTTCAACGGCCTGTAGCAGGCGCTGTGATACTCGCGGTCCACTTTTTCCACCACCGACCGAGAGAACGAGCACCAGCTTCGTCAACACACACGGAATGGTTTCATAGTAAAATGCGATACGGATATTTGGCTCTTCAAAGTAAGTGTCACGCGTGATTAAACCATGGCAATACGCAATCGAGGGATTAATTAATGGCGGCAGGAATTGTGTTAAAATGTGATCAGTTCAGTACGCCGCACCCCTAGTCGGAATAGAGTCATTGCCCTGAGGGTACTTCATTTTTAGTACTATACGTACAATCTCCGAGTACGTTGTTCTGTAATTGAACTTTATATTCACATCTCCCGTCCTACCCACGAGGATATGTTTTTTTTTTTTCTTCCCTATTCCGGGGCTATATTCCGCGCCTGCCACCCCTCCTCCTCTCTCTCATTTGCAATGTACAGTAAGAGGTCTCGTGATTAACCCATTTTGGGCGGGAACCCCTTTTGGTGTTTTAAACATTATGTTATAATTTAGCTATTGAAAAATAGCAGATCTACAAGCTCATAGCGCGCCACCGAGTGGCGCGCTACGAGCTTGTAGGTCTGCTATTTTTTTTAAATTGCGCAAATGTGGCACAAATCTTTGAATGTATATTCTTTCAGAGCGAACGTTTTTAACTCAAATCTTTGCTTCTGGGGGGGGAGGTCCCTGGAACAACATATTTTCAGATGGGGGGTCGGCGGCCAAATACAGATAATTCTAGGGCTCCTTGTTCTGACATAGAAACATGGGTTTTTCAGAAAACTGTCAGGATTTAGAAGACATTAAGTTGAATCGTTCCCAGGTCTAAATGGGTTAACACGTTTTAATGAGTGGCGTTTGCGTTTTAACACATGTAACATGACAGACTGACCCATGGATGTGTCACATGTCTAATTGGTACCAGCCTCCTCTCTGCCACTGCAGCTAATGCTAAGTGTCCTTGTAAAGCCATTAACCCATTTAGGCCCGACGTCGAAATGTAAAATATGTCTTCTAAATCCTCCAGTTTTCTGAAATACAGGTCTATGTTTCTATATCATTGGTGCTCAATATTTCATGTCAAGGACCCCAAAAATTAGATGTATTTGGCCGCCGACCCCCCATCTGAAAATATGTTGTTCCAGGGACCACCCCCAGAAGCAAAGATTTGAGTTAAAAACGTTCGTTCTAAAAAGTATATTATATGCCACATTTTCACGATTTTTCAAAAATAGCAGACCTACAAGCTCATAGCGCGCCACTCGGTGGCGCGCTATGAGCTTGTAGATCTGCTATCTTTCAATAGCTAAATTATAACATAATGTTTAAAACACCAAAAGGGGTTAATAAGCCCCCCCCCCTTCTCTTGGTGCATTTCGATGCATTATGCAATAATGCATTATTGATCGCTGCATTGGGTAAATAATATACTAACCCATTTAGACCTGGGAACGATTCTAGAAAATGTCTTCTAAATCCTGACAGTTTTCTGAAAAACCCTATGTTTATGTTCTCAAACATTTTCATGTCAAGGACCCCCATAATTATATGTATTAGGCCGCCGACCCCCATCTGAAAATATGTTGTTCCGGGGACCCCCCGGAACTGTGCGCCTTCCAGGGTTGCCAGGTTAGCTTTTTGCGAGAGAAACAAGCAACCGGGTCTATGAAAACAAGTCCTTTAAAACATAATAGAGTGGCTATTTGAAAATAAACAGATCTACAAGCTCATAACGTGTCGGCGCGCATGTGCCTGCTTCATGTATGTTAGTTTGGCTGTATAGGCCGGTAAGTTGACAAGGAATTGTCACACAAATAATTGTGTTTGTAGCATTGAACATTGGAACGTTACGATCTGTATTTCCGTTTGTAATCACAAAATGCACAGGGCAGATATGGAAAAAATAAATAAATAAATATGCATATTTCATGATTTTTAAATGTACAGCTTCTAGATAAGAGTAGATCTGCTATTTTTGAAAAATGTTTGAAAACGTATGGACATTTTTCCAACATGGAAACGATTGACGGTTATGCAGAAATAATTGCGATTGTCTCAAATAATTGCGATTAGGTGATTATATGAAAATATTTGTGACAGGCCTACTACCTACTGTACGTACAGGCACACAGAAAGTGGAGCTAGCAAGACTCAAGACTCTGACGCGAGACAGTAGTAGGGTGTCTGCAGGGCAGAGTTCACGATTTAAAAAAAATTGCAGACCTACAAGCTTTCTATCCATTTCTTTCAATCGCCTGTATCTCCTATTCCTTGTCCCAGATGGCATTTTGGTCAAAACAGCGTTTCTTTGACGGCACAGATATGACGATCTGGAGCTCTGCAGAGCTCCGGTCTGGCTTCAGATGGTAAACAAGGCCTGTCCGCTCCGTGTAGTTTCCTAGGTTAAGACTACTGCTCATAGACCGGAAATGGCGGCTTTTCAAAATAAGAGCTCAAATTAAAAAAATGCTGGCGTGAATTAGATCCTAATTTTTCAATAAATGATAGCGGCCTAAGTGTTAATATTCAACATAGCTATAAAAGGATGAAAAAAAAACAAGACAAAAACAAAACAAGCATAACAAAACAAAAACAAGACAAAAACAAACCTGGTCCATCTGGGAGAGCACCTCGGCCAGCAGCGAGTGCAGGGTGGACAGCTCTCTGCCCAGGTCGATGTAGCCCTCGAAGCCCGCCGTGTTGGAGATGGTCTCTGGGTTGGAGA
>NC_136797.1:21978785-22038785 GCF_951216825.1 Electrona antarctica
TACATATAATCTTGGGGGTCCTCGATATGAAAATGTTTGAGAACGACTGACACAGAAACATGGGTTCTTCAGAAAACTGTCAGGATTTAGAAGACATTCGTAGAATCGTCCTCAGGTCTAAATGGGTTAATTCTTCACGCGGGCCCCCGACGCTTCAAAGTTATTCTTATAAAAAGGAAAATTTAATAAATCAATTTCCATTTCAAAATGCTCTCATTAAATGAATGACAAACTTGGAAAGGGCCTCAGTTAGCAGACGCCGTCTGTTTAAAATGATTGGATATGGTCAATTTAACTTAAATCTGCCTCATTGTATTTTTCGCCTCCTCATTTCAGCTTTCTCTTCATATTCTCCAATAAATAATCAGCACGTTGCACAGAATTACAGGCCTGGATTAGCCCGTCTATGACCCCCCACTGCTACTGTAGCTCCGACACTCGCGTGCACGTCAGTGTTGTTTTTGGCATCAAATTTCTATTTTTAGTTGTAGTCATAGTCTCTTGGATAGTTTTCACTTAGTTTTAGTCACATTTTAGTCACCTGGAATGTGTTAGTGTTAGTTTAGTTTTAGTCGACTAAATGTCATGAGATTTTAGTCGACTAAATCTACAGTTGATTTAGTCGACTAAAATGTGTTTTGGCAGGCCTTGATGCCGTCATAATGGCTGATTTTCCATTCGCTGAAAATAGCCGATCTACAAGCTCACAACGCGTCGCAGCGCGACGCGTTGTGAGCTTGTAGATCGGCTATTTTCAGCATGCAACCAAGTGTAAACGACTTATACTGGATCTCTTGTCCACTAGTCCCTTCCTAACATTTTAGTCTAGTTTTTATTTGTTGACTAAATTGTCAGTATATTTAGTCTTAGTTGTAGTCATCACAGCTTAGTTTTCATTTAGTTTCCATTTAGTTTTTGTCAGTGGAAAAAGGTAGTCGACGAATAATTTTCGTCTTAGTTTTAGTCGACGAAAACAACACTGCTGCACGTTGAACACGGCGGCGTGTTGCTGTCACTATGGTCGCTGTCACTATGAGCTTGTAGATTTGCTCATTTTGAAAACTCAATCTTTGAATATATATTTCCAACTCAAGTCTTTGCTTCTGGGGGTCCATGAAACATACCATTTCAAGATGGGAGGTCGGCGGCCAAATACGTATCATCTTGGGGTTCCGTGACATGAAATAGTTTGAGAACCACTGATATTATAAGACTATATAATCTATACAGTTTTCCAGAAAACTGAGTTAGACATTTTTTTTAAATGAGCCTCCGGTCTTAAAGAAGTAGTTCACCCAAAACATACTTATTTTCTATCTACACACCTGATGACGCTGAATTCATAGAGATGTGTTTGTTGAGCCAATAAGTTGATGTCCTTCCTTCATCAGTGCCCATACCTGAGGTTGGCGAAAGTGCCTTTCTGTGTGGTGTTTGCATGTTCTCCCCGTGTCCCATAGGGTAGGTACCCTCACAAAAAACATGCAGTAATCCTGGTCTCTAAACTGCTTCCCCCTGGTCAGCCGCCCGGGGCGCGTGATGGAGGGGAAAGGAACTGGTTGGAATAACGTGTTCCTTCTACGTGCTAGGGGGACAACCGGGGAAACTCCCCGCTGTCAGGTGAAAAGAAGCGGCTTGGACTCCTCATGCATTGGAAGGAAGCACGAGGTCAGTCCGTTGCTCTTCCCAGGTTGGCACATGGAGTGTAGCGCCCAGGATCACACTAGATAATTGACACTGGGTGAAGAAATCGTGGGCTAAAAAAATAATAATAATACTGGCTCAGGAATGCAACAAAAACAAAAAAAATATCTCCATGAATTCAAGTGTGTGTAACTGAAAGAAAATAAGTCTTTTTTTTTGCGGTGAAGCACTCACCCACTTTAAATGGGTATAAAGGATGCTTCAACCGTCGAAACCATCGGAACTACAGACATCTTTTGGATACCTAGTGGGACAATACACTTTACACAAGAATTTGACCGCTCCGCCGGCTCCGCCGGCTCAGCCGAATCTTTACGACTTTACGCTGTGGAGTCCCGGAGGGGCCCGAGGTCACAGACTATAGCTACGGCATGGATATAGAGTCATACAGTACATAGTGTACAGTAGGTCACAAACATGTGATGCTGAAACCTTGACTGGCAGGAAACATTACAGCACTTATCAGATGACTAATTACAAAGCCTCACACACACACAGTCACACACACAGAGAGAGAGAGAGAGAGAGAGAGAGAGAGAGAGAGAGAGAGAGAGAGAGAGAGAGAGAGAGAGAGAGAGAGAGAGAGAGAGAGAGAGAGAGAGAGAGAGAGAGAGCGAGAGAGAGAGAGAGAGAGGTGGGAGTGAAAACACAGGAAACAGAGAGAGAAAGGACAGGAGAAGGAAGTGGAGCTCCAGCCAACCAGAAGGTCACGTAAACACTTTGTTCTTATTCCAGCCTCTGGGACAGGGGAAATGTCACAAAACACACAAACACACACACACAAACGCCCACGCGCACGGACACACACACACACACACACACACACACACACACACACACACACACACACACGGACGCACGACCACACACACGCCCAACATTCCTTCAAGTCTCACACACAGCTGCACACTATACAGCCAGAAGCATGGCCAGCAACAACAAGATAGAAACTGTGAGACATTAAACAAGCACCTGTGTGTGTGTGTGTGTGAGAGAGAGAGAGAAAGAGAGAGAGAGAGAGAGCTATCATATTGTTTAATCGCCAACTGGATAGGCCATTTGTCAAAGAAACAGGTACCTCATGCCATAAGACATAAACGTGTACATACACTGGCCACTGGGGTTGTACGTCAATGCCACGGCCATATTGGCAGGGGACACTTGCCATAACTCCACACAGCAAGACAATACCCGAGTTGTTATACGAGCCTCTGACTAAAAACCTTTTATTTGTTTCATTTTCTTCTGTTTTATAACCATTAAGGTCCTTGCAGACTGCTGCTGCGTTTTGATATTCCCCCCCCCCCCCCCCCCCTAATTGATGTTAAGACCCACATGTTTAATTTAATTCAATACAACACATAGGGCAATCCTGCCATTAGCAGGCAAGACTTATTGCCTCTGCCAATAAGGCAGCCAAGTTGGGGGACTGCGCCTTAGTCTCACGTCCCACACGTGGCCGGTTAAGACTCATCCGTGCCTTCCGCGTGGTAGCTTTTGCTACTTTTGAATTTGAATCCTGAAAAGTATGCATGTAATGAATAACGATATATCGTAAATTGATTCAAATCGATTTGAACTGGTGACAATTTAAATCGCAATTTGAATCGTGATAAAAGCATAGTAAGAGAAGAAAATAATGGATTTTGTGCAAGGAAAAGAATGTGGAAAAGAAGTCTAGAAAAGAATTGTGAAAAATCTAATCGCGAACCTACTAGTATCGTGATTGGAATCGTATCGCGAGTTGAACGAATCGTTGCATACTGTACGTACTTTAAAGCAGCACCTTTGGTCAACCAGCATGTCCCATACTGCCTCGACCCTTCCCTTCCATCCCTCCTCCTGCTCTCCACTCACCCAGCGCGTCCTGCAGGTACTTCTGCCCCACCAGTTTGAGGTACTCCTCGATGGCCTTGGTGGCCAGCGTGTTCTCCCTGAAGATCAGGTGCTCGTTCTCGCCGCAGCGGTCCACCTCCGACATCATGAGGTCCGTCAGGAAGTCCTGCGGAAAAACAAAAACATTGGGAGGCAAAGAGAAGGATTATAATTTAGGACACGCTCATCTAGAACTACGGAGAAGTCCCAGTTGTTGCAACAACTGTACATTTTGTTCAAAGATTGTTGGACAACCACTTCAGAGACTCTATACATCCACGTATGATAACAGCATCCTAAGGTTAGCAAGGAATATCGCCTCTAATACTAGCCATGTCTTGTATGGAGAGTATAGGTTGCTGCCTTCAGGAAGGAGATATGGTGTTCCAGTATACAATAAGGTCAGACTGAAGAGGTTTTTTGTCCATCAGTCGACTTTGAGGATTAACCCATTTTGGGCGGGAACCCTATTTGGTGTTTTAAAACATTATGTTATAATTTAGCTATTAGCGCTCATTAGCGCTCATTAGCGCTCATTAGCGCGCCACCGAGTGGCGCGCTACGAGCTTGTAGGTCTGCTATTTTTGAAAAATCCGTTAAAATGTGGCGCAAATCAGTGAATATATATTTCAGAGCGAACATTTTTAACGAAAATATTTGCTTCTGGGGGGTCCCTGGAACTACATATTTTGAGATGGTGGTCCGTGGCCCAATAGAGATAATTGTGGGGGTCCTTGACATGAAAAAGGTTGAGCACCACTGACATAGAAACATGGGTTTTTCAGAAAAATGTTAGGATTTAGAAGCCTTTTTTTATCGACCATAAAGGCTCTTGCCGTAATGTGTGTAATTGTATTTTCTTTTCCGTTTTGTGTCAAATGTGTGTATATGTGTTGCATACAAGGCCGCAGACAAATGTCAGTGCAAACTGACAATAAAGTACTATATCATATCATATCAAGTGCGAGATCACTTCTGTAGAATGACGGTTTTTGCCATTTTCGAATTTGAATGCTGAAAAGTATCAGTTTTCGACATAATGAGGTTTCTAACCGACAGAGACGATAATAATACAAAGAATATAGACAATCTCAGCAAGTTCATTTCACTTCATTTAGTCTACCAGTTCCCGGTTTTGTCCCCCATCCATTTAGGCTCCTTTCCAATAATCACAACAAGGTTTGTATAGTGTGTGAAAACGTGTACGTCACCAAGAGGAGGGCGGCGTCTGAAAAGCTAGGGACGGCCCTCTTGTGGGCATTAAATTCTAGCCCACATCACTCAGAATAGAGCGACGGTGGTATGTTTTTGTAAATATTGAGCTCGTTCTTGGCGACAACATAGTGAACCAACACCAGGATGGATAGAAAGAACGTCGGGCCCCAAATACAGAACGTTATGTCTCTGCGCCCGTGCGGCGTACAGCCGAGATCCAAGCCATTCTACGTCTTTTTTGTAAACTCGTCAATCTGGGTTCCTTGGTGCCGTCTCCATGCTGGAAAGCTGAAAATCTAATTCCGTTTTCTGGCTCGTTCCCTCGACGTGACCTGCTGTGGCACTTATTTACTGAGCAAGTCTGCACCATTGTGAGGTCAGTTTAAAAAAAAGAACGTATACAAGCACACTGGATAGTGGCTCATTGTAAACAAACCAGACAAGCCAACAAGTATGGCGGCCGCTACCACGTGACACATATGTTGACGCCCCCTCCAGGAGATTTTGGTACACCCTATATCTGCACAGCAAGTATACAACAGGACTCGTCGCATAAAACTTGTTGCACCTACAGTTGGAGGCCATCGATATTGTCCTTTTCTTTTTGCTGAGGTTTGCGTGATCTGCGCAAAACCCCTTTTGGTGTTTTAAACATTATGTTATAATTTAGCTATTGAAAAATAGCAGATCTACAAGCTCATAGCGCTACGAGCTTGTAGGTCTGCTATTTTTGAAAAATCGTGAAAATATTTATTTCAGAAAACTGAAAGGATTTAGAAGGATCTTTTAAAATGTTGAGGTCAGGCCTAAATGGGTCAAATGATAAGGGACAATATCGGTGGCACCCAACTGTATGCCGATCCAACCGTCTCATTTGCCTTGTTCCTTTCCAAAGGAGTCTCTCCTGTAACTGATTGTCTGTCTGCCAGCGTCTGCTGTGCGTTGGACACAGACTGGTGGTGGCATGTAAAGTGTCTGCCAAAGAGAGCGGTGGCATGTCCAGTGTCCACGTCTGCCAACCACAGCACGATGTCCCTTTTCACAAGAGAAAATCCCAATGATTTGGGATTAAAGGACCACTTCACCACTTTTCAACCTATCTTCATATAATAGGTCCTCACTAATAATCATGATAAAATGGCACGATTTATTTCTGTGGGCTCCATTTTCGTCACCGCTAAACCCCTTATCCCTAAACCTCTTTGCCTTTTTTTTTTTACTATTTTGCTAAACATTTTTGAATAGTTAAAATGGCCAGTCTACAAGCTCACAACGTGTCAATGTAGATTGGCTAGTTGAACTATTCAAAAATGTTTTTCAAATTTGTAAAAAAAGGCAAAGAAGTTTAGGGATAAGGGGTTTAGCGGTGACGAAAATGGAGCCCACTGTCTCATAGGAGGGCTGTGGGCAGTTCAGAAACCCGTCCACCAGTGACATCATCATTAGGCAGATTTCTTTTTAACAAGATTTTTTTTACAAAAATGTTTAGATTTTCATTATCGTGAGAACGATGACTTCCATTTTCGCATTGCAAACTTTTCAGGACTAGAAAGCCTGCAGTTTCTATTAGCTTGGATTCCCCATCGATGATGTCACTGGTGGACGGGTTTCTGAACTGCCCACAGCCCTCCTATGAGACACAAACCGAGTAGAAAAAAATTGCACAATTTTTTCATGATTATTAGTGAGGAACTATTATATTAGCCGATTTAGCACCATTCACATGGAACACGAGAACCTATTCTTTAGAACCTCTACGCCAAACACAGCTTTCTCGGGTTTGAATTGTTTAATCGCTTTTTGATCTGTTTCGATCGGTAGCTGATCTTGCTACCGCTAACGATATTCTGGGACAACAACACAACACACAACCGGCCATTTTGAAGATGCGCGCGCATCCACTTCCATTCTAAGCCCTGCAGTAAAACCACTGTATCTCAAAAACGACATTGCGGGGACAGAATCTGGGCCAGACAAGCGTTTTCAACGGCCTGTAGCAGGCGCTGTGATACTCGCGGTCGGCTTTATCCACCATCGACCGAGAGAACAACAACCGGTGAAGACACCACACACATCAGTTTGTCACAGGAACACAGAATTACGGATATTTGGATCTTCAAAGTAAGTGTCACGCGCGATAAAACCCTGGCAGTACGCGATCAAGAGATGGATTAATGGTAGCGGTAAATGGGTTAGATAGGTTGAAAAGTGGTGAAGTGGTCCTTTAAGGAATGAAGATTTCAGTCAGGTCAATATGACAGGGTTTCAGTTTCAGCTGTATTTCAGTCACCCTCGTTTGTTAATGTCATGCAGAAGCAGAACAAGATAATTATTATCTCGTCCGGACAAGATAATTATTATCTCGTCCGGACAAGATAATAATTATCTCGTCCGGACAAGATAATAATTATCTTGTCTTGTAATATCTTGTACGGACGAGATAATATCTTGTACGGACGAGATAATATCTTGTCCGGACGAGATAATATCTTGTACGGACGAGATAATATCTTGTCTGGACGAGATAATATCTTGTACGGACAAGATAAAATATATTTTGAATGCATGCAAAACACCAATCCTCCTCCTCACTGCATGTATTAGCTCAACAGTGACAGTCACCAACTGCTACAACACACAACGATAATAAGTGTAACCACTTTAACCATGTTTTATACGTTGGCTATTCAAAAAATAGCAGATGTACAAGTTCACAGCTATTTTTGAACAGTGTTTAACCCATTCTGTGCGGGAACCCCTTTTGGTGTTTTAACTAAGCGTTATGTTATACTTTAGCTATTGAAAAATAGCAGATCTACAAGCTCATATAGCGCGCCACCGAGTGGCGCGCTATGAACTCGTAGGTCTGCTATTTTTTGAAAAATCGTAAAAATGCGGCACAAATCTTTGAATATATATAACGTTTTTTTTATTTCGACGTCAGGCCTAAATGGGATAATGTAGATTTTAACACAAATCTTCTCTTCTGGTGGTCCCTGGCACAAAATATATTTCCAGTCCGCGACCAAATAGATATAAATGCTGGGGGTCCTCTTGGCGCGAAGAGGTTTGAAAACCACAAGTTTGTAGGTCATCATCATCGCCAGTGTTGTGAATTGGAATGCCAGCAGCAAACCAAACCAACCCAGGGACCCAGTGAAGGGCAGTGCAGAAGTGGAGAGACACACATTTTTTGGAAGGAGACTGAAGAGCATGCGTGCTGCAGCATACTTGATCAGCCGAGACCAACGCAGGCTTTACTGGCAGACAGACAGAGAGAGACAGAAGAAGAGAAGTTGCTGACTGTTAGTACTAGTGGAGCCTGGAGTAAGGCCGAGGCTATCAGACTCCTCGGTGAGTAGCGGTCTGTCAGTCCAGATGTTGTGTTATTATGCTGCAAAACCGTCTTAAGTTGAATGAGTCATCCACTCATTTGGATCTGTCAACACACATCTCTGAGTGCATCTTCCCTCCCCCAAGTCCCATGGCACCTCGTTAGGCAGACGGAGCCAGCCAGGGAGAGAGGAGCAAAGTGACAGATCAAGAGAGAGGGAGAGATAACACATGCACACACACACAGATACACACACACACACACGCACGCACGCACGCACGCACGCACGCACGCACGCACGCAGAGAGCGAGAGCATTATAGTGACAGAGCGAGAGAGAACGAAAGAGACAGAGAGAAAGAATGATAGAAAGGACGAGAGAGAGATGGCAGACATACAGAGAGACAGAGACAGAGTATAGTATATAGTAGTATACAAATACAGAGATTAAAATAGGGTGCATTTTGCATCCCAAAACGCAGTTTAAAACAACGACCTCTGCATCAACGGGATGCACTACTGTACTGTTTTTTATTCTAGTTTATTTTGCTAGCTTTAGTTATGATAATCATTTCTCCTTCTGTTTTCTACATGAATATAACCACATTATAGCCATATCAAATGAAATGGGAGTTAAATGCTGCAATTTGTAAAAAATGGCAAAATATGACTCCTAACGTCGTTGAAGTGGGACTCATAAAATGTCCCTGGGACTCGTCTAAAATTTAGACGAGTCCCAGGGACATTTTAGACTCTAAAAGACCATCCCTGCATCCCGGGACTCATTACATAGAGAGAGGCAAAGAACAGAAAGAGACAGGGAGAGAGAGAAAGAATGATAGAAAGAACGAGAGAGAGAGAGAGAGAGAGAGAGAGAGAGAGAGAGAGAGAGAGAGCAGAGAGAGAGAGAGAGAGAGAGAGAGAGAGAGAGAGAGAGAGAGAGAGAGAGAGAGCAGAGTGGCCTTTAAGAACTCAGCCTCTCAGGCAGACAGAATGATGTATTGTGGAGCCTCTCAGACAGTTTCTATAGCTACTGTACTGCTAGCTCCTCAGCTAATCAAAGGCTCGCGGCAGGGAGCCAATCACAGCATCACACACTGATGTGCAGCCAATGGGGATTGTTTTTCTTTCTGTTAACGCAACATCATGTCGCATATGCACGCACACACGCTTTTTTCTCCCTTTGAAATAAGCATAAAGGCATATATATATAAAGCTCTTCTGCTCTTTAACATTATCATAAAAGAAGGCGACTTAAAAGATGAGGACAACTTGGCATTGCATGAGTGCGTGTGTGCAGAGAGAGAGAGTGATAGAGAGAGAGAGCATGCCTTCAGCCTGGCGGAGACATGTCGAAGACACACACACACACACACACACACACACACACACACACACACACACACACACACACACACACACACACACAGTGACAGAAAGCCTCCAGTTAGTCAGTAGAAGGTAAAAGTCAGTCCAGTGCATTCAGGGGTGACCTGAATGCCGAAATGCATTCACGTCCCAGTTCTATTGTTTAGAGTTACAAGGGTGCTTCTTGCATACTAGCTATCGGCAAAGCTTTGCTTGTTTTGCCACTGATGCCTTTATAATATTGCTGAGTCCGTGTTAACTTAACCACCACTCCATTTTACGTCGTCGCTTGTTCAAATCGCGCAACCGCGATAAAAGCTTCGGCAGGCAGCAGAGACGGCAATTAGGGCTGAGGCATTGACCTGACTTTAGCGCAAATGCATACACAATATTGTGTGTGTGTGTGTGTGTGTGTGTGTGTGTGTGTGTGTGTGTGTGTGTGTGTGTGTGTGTGTGTGTGTGTGTGTGTGTGTGTGTGTGTGTGTGTGTGCGTGCGCGCGTGCGTATGAATTTACATGCTCTCTCTCTCGCTCTCTCTTTCAAAACAACCACCACGCCCACAGACCTGAGGAAGTCTGACCTTTGACGGTGCATGGTCTCCCACCCAGTCCTATTAGAATAGGCTACTTCCTTTTTTTGGAACCTCCATCCTTCTATTCCTACCTAGCCCCCCCCTAACCCCCCCCATCCCCCCCCCCCCGCCTTCTTCCTCTCGCCGCTCCATATATGGGCACGTCGAGGTGAGAGAGACACAGAGAGATCTGAATGGACTCACTAGAGTCAAGCATGCACTGTACTGTAGATGGCGATGGAAAGCATCTATATTAATGAGCTCTAATAATAATGATGAGCCATGTAGACACATGTTTAGTCTAGCATGGTCTCCCACCACCAAAGGTATGTTCATTTGAATCCAGCAGCATGTCTACATCGTACATGCAAGTGCACACATGTAGTGAGTGATATGATATATGATATTATATAGTACTTTATTGTCAGTTCGCACTGACATTTGTCTTGCGGCCCAGCGGCCTTGTATGCAACACATACATATACACACATTTGACATAACACAAGGTCTCTATCAGCCACAGTCTACAGCTCAGTCTAGTCCTGGCCAAAAACCTGATTTATCCTCAAAGTCGACTGATGGACAAAATACTTCTTCAGTCGGTTGTCCAACAATCTTTGAACAAATGTTTAGTTGTAGCGGCATTTGTGACTTGGAGGCTACAGACAAACATCCATACCAGGTGGTACTACAGTACTGAAGTATAATAATAACAGAAGTGAAGAACAAAAGAAGAATCCGTCTACTAGCACCAAAGGATCTTAAAACGGCGAAGGAAATAGATTCTTTGCTTTGTTTTCTTACACACTGATTCATTCTGATCTTTCCACGACAGGAGGTGATCTATTACTACTCCTAGGTATTTGTATGAACATGGTTACCTGTTAATCTGTTTACCATGAATAGTAATGGGGGATCTGTGTGTCTCTAGAGGTGCACCAAATATAATCTCTTCTGTCTTTTTTGTGTTAATGATGAGAGCGTTGTTATCACTCCATTCAACCACCGTATTTACTGTGTTGGTGCAGTCCAGGATCACTGGATCTATCTAGAAGAGACATTAAAGTTGTATCATCTGAGTACTTTAGTATGTATTGATCTGGTGCGTCGGTGAGACATTCAGGCAGACATTCCTCAGTACGACAGCTGTCTGTATAAAGGGTGAAAAGTACAGCTGAGCTCACACAGCCCTGGGGAGCACCAACATTAGTGGTTAATGCTGCGGAGAGGGTTGTGTTCACCTTCACCCTCTGTACTCTGTGTTAGTAAGAAAAGAAGCATACCAGTGAAGTAAGTATGGATTCAGTTCCAACTGTACCATCTTTGACACTAGTATATCAGACTGTATTGTATTGAAAGCTGAAGAAAAGTCTAAAGAACAGCACCCTTGCATAACTCTTATTTGACTTATCAAGGTGTTTCGTAATTAAGTGGACCAGTGTGACAACCGCATCCTCTGTGCCGCAACCCTTTTTATATAGCCTGATGTCTATAGTATTTTATATAGTCTGATGTCTGTGTCAACAGTACTGTTATAGAGTGTCGCAGACGAGCGGCCCAGAAGAGAATTTCCAATTCATTTTTCCCATAGTTTCAGAAAGTAATTATTTAAAGACCTGTAAGGCTCGGACAAAGCCAACTTCGGATGGTGACATGTCATGACAATGAACAAAAACATTTTGGGCCGAACAAATAATTAGTAAGAATAAAAAAAATCACACCCGTGTGAAGTGACCCAGGGTGCCGGCCCGATTCCGGCGAGCCGCCCCGCGAGTTACCGTGTGGGGGTCCCTCTACTGCAGGGGTCGGCAACAGGCGGCCCGCGGGCCAAAATTGGCCCCCCAGAAATAATATCTGGCCCGTGAGATAATTTTGAGATTTTTTTTTTTTTTTTTTTTTTGGGGGGGGAGGGATTTTTTTTATACAGTATCAGACCGATAGTCTCACATATAGGCTATTATAATTATTATGTCCAAATACAGAAACTATCCCCACCTAAATAATGACTATTATATTACTCCATGTTGAGAGTGAATGACAGGCACGGCAGCGGGGTATAACGTGGGCGGCGCTCGCTCAATGACATGAAGAAGAAAAAAAAGTCAGTGGACAGCGCCTGGTCTGCCCTTCTAATGGGATAAGAGACAGCAGCTCTTCCTTGAAAACCTTTCCATCAAAATATCTAACATAAACGCACAACTGGGCTACATCTGTGTTGTCAGTGCTCTCATCTATGGCCATGGAAAAGTAATTTGCATTACGGAGACTGTCGATAATTACACCCCGCACCGCGTCCGACAGTGCCTCGACACGGCGGGTGGCGGACCTAGCAGACAGGGACAGCTGTTTGACTGACGCAATGATACCATCAGTAGACTTGTCGGTAGCGAGTTCCTCCAAAACTGTCACCATCATCTCCTTGAAAACCTCTGCATCTGTGAAGGGCTTGTTGTGCTTTGCGAGCACCCAGGACGCCTTTAGAGAAGCACTGGTCACTTTCTGTTGCGATGTGAGGCCTCGCACCAGGATACTGCTGCTGCGTGCATAAGATGCTTTCAGTCTTTCAATTTCTTACTTTCGTGTCTCTGATTTTGGTGGGAAATTCACTTTGAAGGTGGGATGCTCCGTATCGTGGTGCCGTCTAATGTTATATTCTTTGCAAACAGACACTGGTCTGTTGCAGATCAAACACATGGGATTTGCATTAGTGAAACCAGGTAAGATGAACACATACCGATCTGTCCACTCCTCTCTAAAAACTCTGTTTTCACTGTCAACTTTCCTCTTCAGACTTTTCGATAGCGCCATTGTTGTTGTCTGTATTTCGCTCACTAGCAGCAGCTGAAATGTTTTCTGCAATCAAGCAACAGACTGAACCCACTTTTGAAGTGATCATAAACACGATGCATTTTAAATGATTTCTAAAATGTTATAGCTAGATTAGAGGAAAATGGAGGAAAAAAAAAAAAGACACCATATTTTTCCAGCAAAAAAAAAAGAAAAAAGTTATTTTTTCGCGCACGCGCGCTTTGCGCGCGTTCACGGGCGCACGCGCTCTGCGCGCGCGCACGCGCCAGACGGCCGGCCCGCGATGGAATGTCTGGGAATAATATTGGCCCGAGGACAATCTCAGTTGCCGACCCCTGCTCTACTGTACTGTACTTGCACACCCGAAATCACCATATATACAGTTAATATGTGCGTGTGTGTTTGTGTGTGTGTTAGGT
The DNA here is from genome assembly GCF_951216825.1 of Electrona antarctica. Taxonomy (NCBI): domain Eukaryota; kingdom Metazoa; phylum Chordata; class Actinopteri; order Myctophiformes; family Myctophidae; genus Electrona; species Electrona antarctica. The sequence goes on from NC_136797.1 coordinate 21,992,079, forward strand.
TGCGCACAGTTGGTGAAAAACCAAACCATGCTGTTTCCGTGCTCAGACGCACCCAGCCACACACATAGCTCCGTAAGGGAGTGGTTGCAACACTCAAAAAAGGGCAGGGTACAACACTTTTTTGTTGTTTTCCTTCTTTCTAATTATTTGTTCAGCCCCCCAAAAAAATGAGTTTTACTAGTATCCAGGGGAAAAAGAGAAAAAACACACATTTAGCATGAATCCAATATGTAGTGGTTCATGCTGCATCTCGCTCTCAGCTCAATATGTAGTGGTTCATGCTGCATCTCGCTCTCAGCTCAGCTAAGGGGTCCTTGGGCCTGAAAAACGCTGAAGAACCCTGGTATAAAGTATGGAGAGTTCAGTTGGAGACTAGGGACCATACTCACAGAGTAGTGTTTGCGTGTGAAGAATTGAGAGAGATGTGCTAGTAGTGGTACTGAACAACCATTTAGAAACCAAGGAGAAACTGCTGCTGCTATAACGTCATACTCTGCTGGTTACAGAAAGCTTATGGAAGGCCTATGATTAGTATCATTATTTTGAGAATTGCAGATTATTCAACTTCGATTTTCTAAATGAATACGTGGATAATTTGTGACTTTGGCATTGATGCTCTAATGCAGATTGTAGTAGTAAGTAGCCTTGCAGAGCCATGGGGCCCATAGGGCAGGAGCCTATCTCCCGTTTCTGTAGCGTGAGGCAGCTTGATGTACAAGTACACCCCCTGGACATGACGCTAGTATGTCGCAGGGACTTAGCCCCAATCCAACCCTTGATGCCGAGTGCCAAGCAGGGATGCACTGGGTCCCATCCTTACAGACTTTGGTATAACCCGGCCGGGGATCGAACCCCGACCTCCAAGTCTCAGGGCGGACACTAACAACAAAGCCACTGAGCTGATTTAAATGCAGATTGTACACCTCAGCTATCCATCTCTCAGTCCCAGGGGTCGTAATGCTACACCTACCATCAGCTCCCAGGCACGTGACACACGCAAGCCTCTTTCGAGTTGCCCGGGCTCGAACCCATGACCTTTTGGTCCAAAGTCGAGAGCTCTACTGACTGGGCTATACCCGGAAGAAGGGTTTTGCCTGATTGATTGGCCTTGGCTCCATGATATTTCTCTTGTTTATACAGATGACTGAACAAGTTGAATCAATACGAAGTGACCACAGTGTACAGCACTGCGCTCTTGGTCACCTCTCCTAACGTTGATATCGATAAGCTGCACTGCTCCGAAAAAGTTCAACGGAATGTAACCTACTGGGATGACGTCCAAAAACAGACCGCATCCCCTTCAGAACAAGACACTAAGCACTAGCAGCAGTGTTGCCAGATTTTGCGAGAGAAATAATTAAGCGACCAGTTCTATGAAAGCAAGCCCAAAAGAAGCGACGATAGGCCACATGAGCACTTTAAACTATGGATCGGTTATTTGAAAAAACGATTTACAAGCTCACAACAGGTCGCGATGCGACACATTGTGACCTTGTACCAGTAACCAGATTTGTGTTTCGAAAAACATGCAAAATTCTACAAATCGGGGGGTCCTTGACATGAACTAGTTTGAGAAGCACTGGTTTAAACATTAGGAAACAAGCCCGAATAAGCAAAAAGCCTGCAAAAAAAAAAGCAACCACCAATATTTACAAGCAACGTTACAGAAAAACAAGCCCCAAGGTTGCTTATAATTAGCAGACATGGCAACATAAGGAAAACAAATAAAGAAGGATCCAAGGTTGGATTGGATTGGGGGGTCAAATCAACTAATCAAATGATTCCCGAGCGCAGCACGGCTGCGGCTCACCACTCCAAGAGATAGCTCAAATGCGGAGAACAAATTTCACTGCGGTAACGTTTGTGACAAATCGTACGACTTAGGCTTTGATCTTTACCAACTAATTCTCAAACGTCTTTGGGCATCGTACATGCTCATGCTCTGCTTTTCTCCCTCTGGTTCCACAGCTAATAAGGAGAAGATGAACATGTTCTCTACACTGGCTGCTGCTGCAGCCAGATCACATCACAACATAAATAAATAAAAACAGCAATGCCTGCAACGGAAGGTAGAGAGAGAGAGAACAGGAGGCAGTATTATGGGATGTGTGGGAGGTGAAGGAATTGAGTGGTAACTGCACAACGCGTCAGCCGATCACATCAAGAGTGCTGCCGAAACAGAAGAGAAGGAGCGAGCCTCCATCAGTCTATAAATCACCACGTCTGTCTGCTGTCGGTCTGTATACGTCTGTAATGCACGTAACTCGAGAACCGTTCGCCCCACCGACTTCAAATTCGACACACACGTTCCACACCCCCCGCAGGGAGTGCAGTGCCCGGTGTTGGTGTCGGTCGGACCCACGGTTGTCCAGAACCGCCACAAAAGGCCCCTCTCTGCCTGGGCTCTGGACAGGGCCCAGCCCTCAGTGCCCAGGGTCCATATATGGAGCTAGCCTGTTCTGACATCACAACACTCCATATATGGGCAATAAAAGGGGACACAGACAGATGGGTAGAACGGGTACTCTGACACGCGGGTACAACAGGTATTGAATAGCCGGGTGGGGCATGGATCTCCAACTTCCATCGTTACCGACTGGGTGCTACAGCGGTAGTTCCCAACCACTGGTACTAGTACTACTAGTGGTACTAGTACCACTAGTGGTACTTGAGCCGCTCTCTGGTGGTACTCAGAGGAGTAGAAAGAAGAAGAAAAAATCACACCTGTGTGAACTGAGTGGTGCAACTACTACATCTGTGATGTCAGTGACATGTCAGTGACATACTAACCATAGCAACCATGCTCGTTTTTTTGGTTGCTAACCATAGCAACCATGCTCGTTTTTGGAACAAAAACAAAACAATTCAAAGAATAAATTACATTTTCCTCCTGACTAGAATGGCGCAGGTCTACACTCCTGTATTTTAACATCAGTTATCATGGTGGTACTTGGAGAGACAAATATTTTCTGAGGTGGTACGTATAGGCCTAAAGGGTGAAACCCCCTGCTCTACAGCCAGGTACTGGTCTAGTATTGAAAGCGGAGCTTATTTGCTCACAGGACTCGACGCCGCTGTGAGCTTGTAGATCGGCTAGTTACATACTACAGCGTCACACAAACGCATCAAAAGTAGCAGATCTGCTACTCAGTTTTGTTCACTTCCCATTGTTGTCGACGCTCTGTTGTTTTTGTCCGCTACTTGTATTTTATTTCCTTGTTTTATGGTGAATACTTGTAGTATTTTATTTCCTTGTTTTATTGTGAATACTTGTAAATGTATGTGAAGTTGTTTGTGTGTATGAGTGTATAATATATATATTATGTGAAAGTATGAAACAGCTGAGGTTGTGAAAAAAAAGAAAAAAAGCAGTTGTAAGAAAAATGTATGCTTTTAATTCTGTGAAGTTGCCTAAACTGAAATAAAAACAAAGTTAAAAAAAAAAAAAAAAAAAAAAGTAGCAGATCTGCTAGCTTCAGTTTTAGTAGATCTGCTACGATTGATACTTAAATTTGATAAGTTGTTTTGTTTAGGACAAGTGAAGTGGCGATTTGCATTTTTTTGGGATTTTCACTCCAATATTCAAAATGTTGTACCTTTGACTCTTGCGCACGTTGTGAGCTTGCTATTTTCTAACAGACACGGGTTACTCCCGTCCCCCCCGTCCCCCCCGCCCCCATTTCCTCACAAGTAAGTGTTTTGGATTTACAAGATTTCCACCCGTCCAATGACGATAATTACGTTTTGTTTACCCTGCAATTTCACACAGAGCAGGGCTAAAACAACTATCGATTATTTCCCTCGTTTCTTTTGTAATTATCTCATCGAGTATTTATTGTGTTTGCTTTACGTTCATTATTTTATTATGCATCAACAAACGGATGCACCAAAAGAATCTCGCGACACGTCGTCAATTAGAATCAATTTCAATGTAGATTCCTTTCCTCAAACGAGAACCGCCCGGCGATAAATTATAAATCAGGCTTGCTTGAGTAGAAAAAATGCCTTCCATTAACTATTTGGCTGATCGATGAGCCTGGTTTGCTGGCCTCAGACAGGCAGGCAGGCTGAAGAGGGAAAAAACAGGAACCACTCCTCTCTTTCTTTCTCTCACTCCCTCTTCTCATGACATCATCCCTGTTCCCTCGCTCTGGAGACTGGCTCTAGTATTACAGCCCGCAGCTCTTCCTTTGAGGGTCACACGAGGTCAACGCAAGATGTCTGGAATCTGAGCAGAAACTCGGGGAGTGGCAGTTTAGAGTTCACCCGTCCTCCCCCAGGCACGCAGGATAAGAGATCTACAAGCTCACAACGAGCTGGTTTTGAGTCATTGAATACTTAATTGATGATTAACACCCTCCACGCCATTGCCATACATCTAAGTCAATTAAAGACTATTTTTTTGATACTACGCTTAACGCCATTGCCATTGATCAATGGCAATTGCGCTTTTATAGCGCGATCGATCAAGTCATAATGCTACTTGCATTAGCATCGGGTAGCTACCTGTTGTCATGACAATGGATCGCCCATCTTAGATCGTCCTCGCCATAATAATCCATTCTATCTGTTTCTTTCAATCGCCTGTATCTCCTATTCCTTGTCCCAGATGACATTTTTAGTCAAAACAACGTTTCTTTGATGGCACAGAGCCGATGATGAGGACTCCTCCAGTGCCCCGGCATAGACCCATCTTGTAAACAAGGCCTGTCCAGGACCTGTTCCACTTACTAGGTTATGTTCACTTCCGGTAGTCTGGAAATGTGGCTTTTCAAAATAAGAGCTCAGCTGGGAAAAATGCTGCCGTGAATTAGATCCTAATGTTTCAATAAATGCTAGCGGGCTAAGTTTTAAGTTTAAAAATGTCTGGATGTCATCTTGAATGAGATTAAAAACGGAGTCGCTTGTAAACAAAAGCACCTGTGTTTGGAGGACGATGCAGCAATGGGAATCAAAACGGGTGAGCTTCATTTGTATTGGCTTTTATTGATGTGTCGCTCTACACGTCATCACGCAGTACGTTTTAGTTTTAAGGAAGTAATTAAAGGACCACTTCACCACTTTTCAACCTATCTTCATATAATAGGTCCTCACTAATAATCATGATAAAATGGCACGATTTTTTTCTACTCAGTCTGTGTCTCATAGGAGGGCTGTGGGCAGTTCAGAAACCGTCTTCCAGTGACATCATCATTAGGCAGATTCTTTTCTAAACAAGATTTTTTTACAAAAATGTTTAGATTTTAATTATCGATGGCTTCCATTTTGGCTTCCATTTTCGCATTGCAACTTTTCAGGACTAGAAAGCCTGCAGTTTTTTATTAACTTGTATTCCCTATCAATGATGTCACTGGAAGACTGTTTCTGAACTGCCCACAGCCCTCCTATGAGACACAGACTGAGTAGAAAAAAATCGTGCCATTTTATCATTATTACTGAGGACCTATTATATGAAGATAGGTTGAAAAGTGGTGAAGTGGTCCTTTAAGATTTTATTTTTATGGACTTTTTTTAATGAAACTTTTCCCATTGTTAGGTATGCCCATATGCTGACCACTGATATGGTCAAAAGGTGTGAAAAACTTTCATTTCACTACACCTGTAATGGATGTGTCAGGGCATACTTGCCCTGACATGTTGGTTTTTATGTTTTTTTGTAATACACGGTTAAAGTACATAGATTTTACGGCCTCTAGTCCGTTCATTTTCGAGTACTCGGATCGTTTTCTGTTTTTCCAAGGCATGGATCGCGTTGATACTATAGAAGCACCAATATAGGTTTTTAACATAATTATTTTAATCTCCTTTGAGCACCTGGTTGATCTACACGTGTGCATTAGTATATAACAAGCACCTTACTAACTTAACTGCCGAAAGATGGAGTGACTTCAAAGACTTTGAGCACCTACTAACTTAACTGCCTAAAGACGGAGTGACTTCAAAGACTTTTGGGGAAGGTACACAGGCTCAATGACATGACGCCTCCCTCGCGCGCTCACAAAAACACACACACACACACACACACACACACACACACACACACACACACACACACACACACACACACACACACACACACACACACACACACACACACACACACACACACACACACACACACACACACACACACACACACACACACACACACACACACACACACACACACACACACACAACCATGTGTAGACATGGGTTAAGGTCACTTATGCCTTACTCATTCATGCAAGAGTGGCAAGCAAAAGTAGTGATTAAAAAAAGTGTTGCGAGCTTGTAAATCTTGCTATTTCCCGAAGAGTATTGTTTTGTATTCACTTTTTTTTATTTTATTGTTTTGGATATACGAGGTTTTTCCGTCCGATAGAGATACGGTTGATGTTTTCGCGCTGTGCTGAAAAGTGCAAATGAGGAGAGTTACATTTTATTTTATTTGATTGATGTGCCTTATATTCATGCTGTCTTTTATCCCCGATCGTGCCTCCAGGGTATGGGATCCATCCTCAATAGCATGCCAGAGCTTTGCTCGCTCTCGCCCTCTCTCTCATGAGTGCACTCACTCTAAAAACCCACTGTTCTGAATGTGAGCTTCATACTGATCATTTTAATTTGTAAACTAAGACACATTGGGGGGGGGGGGGGGCAAAAGACTGTATTATAAACATTCTCCAAATGAGCACGTTAATGTTCTATGTGACAATTGTAAATACTGTGTGTGTGTGATATTGACCTCTCGCAAGTTATTTCTGTAGATAATAGCTGGTGGTTGGGGGGGTGGGGGCGTGGACGTTTTTTTTCCCCACAGCTGTGTTTGTAAGAGCCAAAATGGCCACCGTGTGAATACGGTTAATTAGAAGGGGGTAGGAGGACGTTTGTGTTTAATTTAATTTAATTTAAGAGGCAAACTGTGCAGCTAAAGCCGCCAGCAATTCACCAGGGAGAGGAGAGATCAGTTTGTTTGTCGTTCAACCACATAAACCTATTTTTGGGCGTGTTACTATGGTGTCACATGTCTTGTGCGCTTGTAGATCGTCTATTTTTTTAATTAACCCATTTTGACCTGAGATCAGATTCTAAAAATGTCTTCTACATCCTGACAGTTTTCTGAAAAAGCTATGTTTCTATGTCAGTCGTTTTCGATTTTTCAAAAATAGCAGACCTACAAGCTCGTAGCGCGCCACTCGGTGGAGCTTGTAGATCTGCTATTTTTCAATAGCTAAAGCATAGCATAATGCTAACACCAAAAGGGGTTCCCGCCCAAAATGTGATTTTTTTTTGTCTTGTGACGTGAATATTCGATAGCATCAAGTTCTGATCTACAAGTGCATGACACATTGCGTCACAAAGCATTGTGAGCTTGGCTAAGACAGTGGTTCTCAACCAGTGATAGAGAGTTGGTAACCACAGGACCCTAATTCGAACTTTAACTCTTGAGTCAGTGTATTACTTCATTTACAAGAAGTCTATACAATTAGAGAATGCAGAAGAATTGTTATTTTGATCGACGTTTGCCTGTTATCTCTCTTAATGGTACAATACGGTATAGGCCTACAATACAGCCAAAATCCTATCCAACGCCAACAACATATTTTGGGTCTGCGAGGCGAAATCTCATCAAATGGTGGTCCGTGGCTCAAACGCCAAATGAAATGAATAATGGACCTTGAAATAAAAAAAGTTTGAAAACCACTGGCCTAAGATATTTGGTCTCTCGCCCTCTCTCTCTCTCTAACCCATTTAGGCCCGACGTCGACATAAAAAAACGTTTGCTCTGAAAGAATATATACCGGTATTCAAAGATTTGTGCCGCATTTTTACGAAGGGAAGGGGGAAAAAAACGAGGGACCCAACTTAAGCATGGACCCCTCGGTCAAAGAAGTACATAGGGTTTAAGTCAGCGGTTCTAAAAGGCGGGGCTCAGGGACCCTCCGGGTTTCTTGAGGCGGGGGTTCCAAATGGATCTTCAACCCCTTTTGGGCGGGAACCCCTTTTGGTGTTTTAAACATTATGTTATAATTTAGCTATTGAAAAATAGCAGATCTACAAGCTCATAGCGCGCCACCGAGTGGCGCGCTATGAGCTTGTAGGTCTGCTATTTTTTTTAAAAATCGTGAAAATATTTATTTCAGAAAACTGGAGGATTTAGAAGATTTTTTTTTAAATTCCGAGGTCAGGCCTAAATGGGTTAACTCTGTACAGATGGAAGCACACTCTCAGAGTAAGGGGCCAGGCACACCAAGCACTATGTATGCGATATACAATACAGTTACACAGCATAACATTGTCAAGTGGATGGAAGAGTTCACACCACGACTGCAACAAAGTCGATGGTGAACAATAATAGCTCGGCGCTTCATGTGGGCACCTTGAAATGAAATAAAACACAGAGAACCAGTTTAAGTGGTTTAAGTGGCTGAATTAGTTTAAGTCCATGTGGTTAAATAAGGCTGGCACTTTTAGATACAGAAACTCTAAGATGAAAATGGTGCAATAATAACCACAGCACCTCCCTCAAGGCACCCATCAAAGATGTGTCTTCTTCCTAACAAATTAAGACCCGAGACCACATTCTACAAAATGTCTTCTAAATCCTGACAGTTTTCTGAAAAACCTATGTTTCTATGTCAGTGAAAAATGAAATGAAAATGAAATGAAATGATTACTATATTTACCCAGGGTATCTGGGCTAAGCTCAAGAACTTGTTTCCAGCCAGGCCCTGCTCATAGAACATTTCATCGTAGTGGTTCAATGCCTTGTTCAAGGGCACTTCAGCGGTGGTAATTTTAACGTGTCGGACCGCTGATTCAAACTGGCGACCTTCCGGTATCAAGACCGCTCCGCAATCCGTTCGGCCACCGCTGCCACCGCTGTGGTTCTCAAACCTTTTCATGTCAAGGACCCACATAATTATCTGTATTTGGCCGCGGACCACCCCATCTGAAAATATGTTGTTCCCGCAGGGACCCCCCCAGAAGCAAAGATTTGAGTTAAAAACGTTCACTGTGAAAGAATATATATTCCAAGATTTGCGCACGTTTTCACGATTTCTCAAAAATAGCAGATCTACAAGCTCATGGCACGGCACCCGGTGCTGCGCTATGAGCTTGTAGATCTGCACTTTTTTTCAACAGCTAAAGTTTAAAATAATGGTTAAAGTGGTCAAAAGCTAAGGCTTTTGAGCAAATGTGTCCACAGTTCTAAATGGGCTAAAAACCTAGCCTGGCTAATACGCCCATTTCCTACACCAGAGAACTGGTGTGGCCAATCGGGACACGGTATGCAATATGGGCGGGCTTTGGTACAGTGACATTCAATGCTTGAGACCTTTGACTGACAGTAGCTCTGACCAATTGCGTCAAAAAGAAAATGTTTGAACACGCCCCCCCCGGGAAACAAGATCCATACACAGCATCTCCAGACTCAAATACCACACGACAGTGTGATTTGAGTCTGGCTTATTAGCCAGGCTACTAAAAACCCTCTCTCTCTCGTCACCGACCGACCGACCAGCCGACCCAAATGAAGAGGAGCAACTGCTTCCACGAAGCAAGACACCATCTTCCCCCTACAGAAGGCCCGCGGGCAACTACAGTACCAGATCTATAACTAAACAGAATTCAAGACACCATATTCCCCCTACAGAAGGCCCGCGGGCAACTACAGTATACCAGATCCATAACTAAACAGACACCATCTTCCCCCTACAGAAGGCCCGCGGGCAACTACAGTATACCAGATCCATAACTAAACAAGACACCATCTTCCCCCTACAGAAGGCCCGCGGGCAACTACAGTATACCAGATCCATAACTAAACAGACACCATCTTCCCCCTACAGAAGGCCCGCGGGCAACTACAGTATACCAGATCCATAACTAACACCATCTTCCCCCTACAGAAGGCCCGCGGGCAACTACAGTATACCAGATCCATAACTAAACAGACACCATCTTCCCCCTACAGAAGGCCCGCGGGCAACTACAGTATACCAGATCCATAACTAACACCATCTTCCCCCTACAGAAGGCCCGCGGGCAACTACAGTATACCAGATCCATAACTAAACAAGACACCATCTTCCCCCTACAGAAGGCCCGCGGGCAACTACAGTATACCAGATCCATAACTAAACAAGACACCATCTTCCCCCTACAGAAGGCCCGCGGGCAACTACAGTATACCAGATCCATAACTAAACAGACACCATCTTCCCCCTACAGAAGGCCCGCGGGCAACTACAGTATACCAGATCCATAACTAACACCATCTTCCCCCTACAGAAGGCCCGCGGGCAACTACAGTATACCAGATCCATAACTAAACAGACACCATCTTCCCCCTACAGAAGGCCCGCGGGCAACTACAGTATACCAGATCCATAACTAAACAGACACCATCTTCCCCCTACAGAAGGCCCGCGGGCAACTACAGTATACCAGATCCATAACTAAACAGACACCATCTTCCCCCTACAGAAGGCCCGCGGGCAACTACAGTATACCAGATCCATAACTAACACCATCTTCCCCCTACAGAAGGCCCGCGGGCAACTACAGTATACCAGATCCATAACTAAACAAGACACCATCTTCCCCCTACAGAAGGCCCGCGGGCAACTACAGTATACCAGATCCATAACTAAACAGACACCATCTTCCCCCTACAGAAGGCCCGCGGGCAACTACAGTATACCAGATCCATAACTAACACCATCTTCCCCCTACAGAAGGCCCGCGGGCAACTACAGTATACCAGATCCATAACTAAACAGACACCATCTTCCCCCTACAGAAGGCCCGCGGGCAACTACAGTATACCAGATCCATAACTAACACCATCTTCCCCCTACAGAAGGCCCGCGGGCAACTACAGTATACCAGATCCATAACTAAACAAGACACCATCTTCCCCCTACAGAAGGCCCGCGGGCAACTACAGTATACCAGATCCATAACTAAACAGAATTCCCACCATGGACATACATTTTTAGATCATAAAAGAAAGATGTATCACTACCGTGTGGGCACGACTCCCAACAGCGCGGAGGGCTTGTGATTACCGCTGTGTGAGGCTGCCGACGCTGCAGTTTGTGCGTCCTGACATGGTGGTTTGGTCACAGACACGGAGGACACAGCATGAATGAAGCTGTGAAACCTTCAGTTTGGAAGTAAACATTGCTTTTTTTTATTCTGTTCGTTGCTCAAGGTCATGGGCAGTGGTGGACATGGAGTGAAGTACTTAAATACTATTTACTTACTGTGGTACTACATTTAGGCCTGACGTTGAAATTTAAAAAAATGTCGTCTAAATCACGACAGTTTTCTGGAATAGGCCTACCTATGTTTCTATATCAGTGGTGCTCAATATTTCATGTCAAGGACCCCCAAATATATATGTAATTGGCCGCCAACCCCCATCTGAAAATATGTTGTTCCAGGGACCTCCCAGAAGCAAAGATTTGAGTAAAAAAATGTTCGCTCTGAAACATTGAAATATATATTCAAAGATTTGCGCCACATTTTCACGATTTTTCAAAAATAGCAGACCTACAAGCTCGTAGCGCGGCACCGAGTGCCGAGCTTGTAGAGCAGATCTACAATTTCTCAATAGCTAAAGTTTAAAATAATGGTTAAAACACCAAAAGGGGTTCCGGCCCAGAATGGGTTAAAGGAGAATTCCATGCTAGAAGGCTTTCTTACCTTTATTTGTAGTTGTTACGTCCCCACCAAAGAGGTCCAGGTGTTATTTTGTGCAAAAGCGCATTATTGGCTATTTCCCCTACCATAAGCCCTCAATGAATTGAATTGCATTGGTGTTGTGCTAATTCGCTTATTTCCATCGCTCAAAAATAAAAAATAAATTGTATATATCCTCTCTTCATAATGTAAATAGTATCCCAAGCGGCACACTTTACTACTTACAGTATTTCGATGGAAATAAGCGAGTTAGCACAAAAACCCAACCCCCATTGAGGGCTTATATTAGGGGAAATAGCCAATAATGCACTTTTGCACAAAATAACACCTGCACCTCTTTGGTGAGGACGTAACAAATAAAGGTAAGAAAGCCTTTTAGCATGGAATTATCCTTTAAGTGATTTTTTTTTAAATATCTGTACTTGTTTCGTTGTTGTCAGGCAGGAAACCTTTCATCTCCTTTCAACACGTCCCTGCATCTTGCGACTCACAGTGTGTACGTGTGTGCGTGCGTGCGTGCGTGCGTGCGTGCGTGCGTGCGTGCGTGCGTGCGTGATCCTCAACTCAACCTGGTGGGTCGTGAGGATATCGCAAGTAAGTCCCCAAATAATTAGTAAAACACTACAAATTTAACATTAATATTAGCAATAACAATGTAAAAAAGAAAAAAAATCGATATATATTTTTATCTTGAAAAATGTGATACCGATAAATAGGATCTTAAAGTATACTACGCTAGTTCCACTGATCAAAGCCACAACGCAATCGGTGATTAAAATAGAAACATGCTCTGCAAATGCACGCGGCCCACCCATCTTGAGTGGTCAGATGGGTGGACCTTTAGCTATTCAAAAATCTTGAAATAAGGTTTCACACCTTATTTCAAGATTTTTCAAGTGTGGGCCCCCTGATCAAGAAAAGGGTTTTTGGCCCCAGTCTGGTGGTGTTGTCAGTCAAACAGAAGAGCCAGACTACAAGAATAATCCACAGCATAACTTTTAACCCATGTAGGCCTGACAAAAAATCTTCTAAATTCTGACAGTTTTCTGTTTCTGTATCAGTGGTGCTCAATATTTCATGTCAATGACCCCAAAAATGATATGTAATTGGCCTCCGACCCCCATCTGAAAATATGTTGTTCCAGGGACCGCCCAGAAGCAAAGATTTGAGTTAAAAACGTTCGTTCTGAAAAAAGATATATTCCAAATTTGCGCCACATTTTCACGATTTTTCAAAAATAGCAGACCTACAAGCTCGTAGCGCGCCACTCGGTGGCGCGCTACAGCCCATCTTCTCTAACAGCCCCGAGAGATAACTCAACCGGAGGGCTATAAATAATATCATGGAGGTTCTCATAAGTCCAGGTACAGTACATGATAACATGATGCACACAAATAAATGTGTCACGAATAATCACAAAAGAAAATCAAAGGCAGAATTGTAAGAAAAGCAACATTTACTCAAGTACTGTTCTTAACCCATTTTGGGCGGGAACCCCTTTTTGGTGTTTAAAACATTGTTATAATTTAGCTGTTGAAAAATAGCAGACCTACAAGCTCGTACGAGCTTGTAGGTCTGCCGTTTTTGAAAAATCGTGAAAACGTGGCGCAAATTTGGAATATATATTTTTTAACTCAAATCTTTGCTTCTAGGGGGGGGGTCCCTGGAACAACATATTTTCAGATGGGGGTCGGAGGCCAATTACATATAATTTTTGGGGTCCTTGACATGAAATATTGAGCCCCACTGATACAGAAAACTGTCAGAATTTAGAAGATTTTATTTTTAATTTCGACGTCAGGCCTAAATGGGTTAACACAACGGATGCGCCAGCATATTTCAAAATATAGGCACTAGAGTGCCAGCAGATAAGGCAGATTTTACTCACTACTTGTACGTACATTTTTCAATACTGTATTTCTCACTTGAAAACTTAACTTACGAGTTACTTTGTAGATTGTTACGAAACATACCTCAATCAAATGAGCTTGTAGATCAGCTGTTTTTGAACGATTAAGACACATAACGATTAAAAACAAACAAAAACGTGGGACTTTCTGCATAATGAATGAAGGCTTAAAGAACGATCGCGCAAAACGCGTCGTTTACTTCCAATTCACGGCCGGGGTATGCACTGAAAAGATTGCTGGCAGAAGCGGAATAATTAATGAATTCACCTTTAGCAAAGCCCCACCCTCTCCCACTTAGACACTCCCACTTGGACACTTTCCAGCCAGGCTCATTCATTCCAATGTAAATATCATGGATTTTACACGTTAAATACTGGTTCATTTTTGCACACCAGACCTTCAAAATCTCTTCCAAATCCGTCAACAAGGCCTGCCGTATGCACTGGAAAAATATGTGCGTGACATTTCTTTTTTTAAACAATGTTGTATCATATATTAGGGAAACTATTGGTGGAGGTTTGTCTAACCCATGTTATGCTTAGCTGTGATTGGACCATAGCAGTTTGGGGAGGGGCTTAGCTATAGGTCAATAGCTGTCAGACAGTGTGTTAAGTGTGAAAACTTTGAACACAGGTTTAGTTAAACCCATTTTGACCTGAGATCAGATTCTAAAAATGTCTTCTACATCCTGACAGTTTTCTGAAAAAGCTACGTTTCTATGTCGTTCTTCGATTTTTCAAAAATAGCAGACCTACAAGCTCGTAGCGCGCCACTCGGTGGCGCGCTATGAGCTTCAGAGCTTGCAGATCTGCTATTTTTCAATAGCTAAAGCATAACATAATGCTAACACCAAAAGGGGTTCCCGCCCAAAATGTGTTAACAGAGAAGTGCAGCGTTACTATTAGCAAAACCCAAGAGCCACCTCTTCGCTCTTGCTTTTAGTTGAGCTTTTAAAACCTTCTTATTCATGTACATGTTGCTATTTATTTATTTATTTATTGTCTTAATGTTACTCTGTTTTTGCTTGTTGTAATGATACATTTACATTCGTGTCCTGTAAAGGTACTTTGTGCTTTATTTTATGTCATGAAAGGTCCTAAATAGATAAAGTGGATTATTAGTATCAGTATTATTGTTATTACCCAAAAGGAAAATCGTAGAGTACTTCTTCCACCAATGAGGTGCCTTAAAAACAGTGAAATGCAGAAAGTAGCATAAAGAGTGCTAGAGTGAGTCATCTCTCTCTCTCTCTCTGGGTTCCAGCTGCATGGACTCTTTAACCACATCTTGATGTTGAATTTAAGGCTCCGGCTGGTTAGTCCACATTTAGGATGTACACAAGACATTCATGAGGCTAGCAGTCATGTATTATTTTCCAACAGCCGCCAGGCAGGCAGGCAGGCAGGCAGGCGGCAGCCTTGTGTTGGCTCGGCTCATTATAACATCCATTCCCCACCATCCATTATCTATGCCAGCTCGGTTTGGCAGTGCCCAGACTGCCCACTACCAAGCATTACAAAGCACCGAGTGGAATAGAACACTCTGTTTAACCTGCTGCTGCTGTGTGTGTGTGTGTGTGTGTGTGTGTGTGTGTGTGTGTGTGTGTGTGTGTGTGTGTGTGTGTGTGTGTGTGTGTGTGTGTGTGTGCGCGCGCGCGTGCGTGCGTGCAAGATGCTGTATCTCTCTCGTCGAAAAAAAAGAACGACGGCACACAGGCTGACCAGGGCCCGCCGATAGCCGCCCCGGCCCCCTGACGGCGCGTTTCGGCGGCGCCCGTGGGCATTCGGACTCCCTCGAGGGGTCCCCGGCCTCAAAGCGACCCGGACCCCAACTCGGGCGCGTCCTCCCGGGCCGGAAAAACGGGCACCCCCGCCCCCCCATTTAGTTTTTCTCTCTTCCACTGGTTTCTCGATTTCACTGTAACATATACAGTATATACCTTTTCTTTTTCCTTGCCGTGTTTGTAGGTTGGTCTGTTTTCTTGGTCTGTTTGTTGTTGGCTACAGAATGTACTGTATGTTTACCCGAGTACCGTCTGTCTGGTACAGAAAGAAACTTTTGTTTTTCCACTCCCAAGTTCTGTCTGCATCTTCCGCCGTTTTGGTTTCGAACTAGAAAACTCACTGACAAAACCCTAGAAGATTTTCAAGCTGATCATTTTTGTCACGCAGGAGCGTATTTACGTTCCCTGTGGTTCTATGTTCCCCGCTCACCCGACCATAAGGTAAGTGGGGATTCGGGGGAACATAGAACCTTGGGAACAATAATAGAGATGTCCCCAAGTTCAACCTGAGCATTTTGCGACTAAAGTGAGGCTAATGAATTTGAACTCTGCGCTGCTACGCTGCCATCCATCGCCGAATGGCTCAGGTGACACGGTATATAAATGCTGCTGCTTCAAATCCCTTCATTGAGTGACAGGATCGACACAGAGTCCCTCTGTCTGTCTGTCTGTCTGTCTGTCTGTCTGTCTGTCTGTGTCTCTCTCTCCTTTGCAATTACAGCAGCGATTGTAATGCTAAGGTTAACTGCCCCCGGCTCTC
Organism: Electrona antarctica; assembly: GCF_951216825.1. Taxonomy (NCBI): domain Eukaryota; kingdom Metazoa; phylum Chordata; class Actinopteri; order Myctophiformes; family Myctophidae; genus Electrona; species Electrona antarctica. Next base: position 22,008,226 of record NC_136797.1, read on the forward strand.
ACAGCGAAACGCTACAGATAAGTACGGCTGCAATTAGAAGTGCGACATGGTATTAATAGAGGCAGACGCACAGATTAACCCATTTTGACCCGAGATCAGATTCTAAAAATGTCTTCTACATCCCGACAGTTTTCTGAAAAGGCTATGTTTCTATGTCAGTGGTTCTTCGATTTTTCAAAAATAGCAGACCTACAAGCTCATAGCGCGCCACTCGGTGGCGCGCTATGAGCTTGTAGATCTGCTATTTTTCAATAGCTAAAGCATAACATAATGCGAACACCAAAAGGGGTTCCCGCCCAGAAAGGGTTAATAGAGGCAGACGCACAGATTAAAGAGGCAAGAAATAGAAGAGGGTTGAAGCGTGATTAATACGTTGCCGAAACGGACGGGGTCGCGCGCCGGAAATAGCCGATCTGCAAGCTCACGGCGCGTGGCTTTCGGCGCCACGCGCCGTGAGCTTGCAGATCAGCTATTTTCGACGCGGACTACCGCCGCCGTGCGCCATCCCCCGGGGGGGGCATAACTTGGGCATGAGAGACGGTTGAAAGCGGATCGTCACAGACCCAGACTTGTTGTCCTGCAGCTGCAACAGGATATATACAGTACACTTGCGAGACTAAATAACAGCAGAGCGATTGAGCGAGTGGTGCTGAGGAGACGGCAGACAGACAGAGGTAATAACCACAAACTATTCCTGCGCGCTGCAGGCTAAACACGGAGGGTCAAGGCTTTTACAGGACAGCCTGTGCTTTTTCTTCGTGTTGTTGCGGGGCAGCGGTCGTCAATTCTCAAATAGAACTTGTACTGGTGTGAGGAGAGAGGGAGTTACAGCCTAATAAAGCACTGTATTCCTGGTCCCCGAGTGGAGACCAGGATATGAATATGTACAGAAACAATAGTACTATACTATGGAATAAATGAATTAGGCTTTGAGAAGATTAAGCCATTTTGAGCGGGAACCCCATTTGGTGTTTTAAACATTATGTTGTAATTTAGCTATTGAAAAATAGCAGATCTACAAGCTCGTAGCGCAGGTAGGTCTGCTATTTTTGAAAAATCGTGAAAATGTGGCACAAATCTTTCAGAGTGAACGTTTTTAACTCAAATCTTTGCTTCCGAGGGGTTCCTGGAACAACATATTTTCAGATGGGGGGGTCGCTGGCCAAATACATATAATTTTGGGGGTCCTTGACATGAAATATTGAGCACCACTGATACAGAAACATGAGGTATTTCAGAAAACTGTCCGAATTTAGAAGTCATTTTTTTTTAAATTTCGACGTCAGGCCTAAATGGGTTAAAGCGGTGGTTCTCAAACTTTTGCGTGTCAAGGACGCCCAACTTGAATTGGCCGTGGAACGCCATCTGAGAATGTTTTCTGCCAGGGACCCCCAGAAGCTAATATGTGTGTTCACTAAACTGGAATTAACAACATTACAACCAAGGCATGTGAGTTTGCAGATCGTCTATTTTGGTCCGTTTGTCTGCCCGGCGTTTTGTTCAGGTCTGGGAGTCCTCCTGAACCCAACTTTACCAAGTGACTCTGGTTGTTCTGCTGTAGTTAGTAGTACTGTACATACATACTGGAATGAGTTGTACGTTTGTGAGGTTACGGTTGTGTTTTACTTCAGTTCTTCTACTTCCACTTAGTACTGCTCTATTAGTTACTACTATGCACAGGCACGTGCTAGCACAGGCGCGTGTCACGCGAGGGCGTACATGCACGCACGCACGCACGCACGCACGCACGCACGCACGCACGCACGCACGCACGCTGCTTTTAGTCAACCCAGTAATAGCCTTTCATTGTCCTGTTATACACTGTAAAACGTGCTTTACTGTAAAGGGGAAAGCCGGTGAAACAATGAGAACTGCTCGACACCGGCTTTAATTACATTACTAAATTCCTCTTTTACAGCAAGTCTAATATATCCGTTCAATTTGTGCAGATTCACTTAAGACCTATTGGAGCCATTCTTCTTCTTCGACGAGGCCTGCAGGAGAAGTGAGAGGTCGACACACTGGACCGTTCAGCTGAGTCAAACACATCCGACTGCTGAGCATGTCAGTGATGTCGCCACTCAATCTGCCTCACCAGAAGCACCGCTGGGACGTTTACTCAAGTACTGTAACTTTATTTAACCCATTTTGACCTGAGATCAGATTCTAAAAATGTCGTCTACATCCCGACAGTTTTCTGAAAAAGCTCTGTTTCTATGTCAGTGGTTCTTCAATTTTTCAAAAATAGCAGACCTACAAGCTCGTAGCGCGCCACTCGGTGGCGCGCTATGAGCTTGTAGATCTGCTATTTTTCAATAGCTAAAGCATAACATAATGCTAACACCAAAAGGGGTTCCCGCCCAGAATGGGTTAAGGAATACAATATCCTTTTGTCCAGTCTGTATGGTAAGAGTATGTTGAATACAATATAAGTTCTATATAGAAGATAAAGCTCTTCTATTGAGACATTTAGATCGTGTCAAAGGTCAGGTCTCACTGAGAAAAGTACACTAAAGCATGCACATCCACTCACTTAAAGCAAGGTGCCGGGCCGAGGTAGTTAACACCATGGAGGCCCGGGGCGGAGATCTCCGCCAAGTTCAAAGCCGGAGATTAATAAATAGGACGGAGTTTAATGATATCAAAACCGATCGCTTCGCTCCACAGCCTAGGAGCGCTTGTTGCCCAATCCGATCACGTGTCAAACAGTGACACGTCATCGAAAATGTTCCCTGCCTGTTTAGCTGACGAAAACGAAAATCTTAAAACGATCATAACTCCCGATCTATAAAGGATGGGCACATGGATTAAATTGATTAAATAGGTCCGGGCAAGCAAGGTGTTAACAATACCGACGTCTGACGACAATATCGCTAGAGGGTTTGTGTATTTATTTATTTGTATTATAAACCCCATAAGGGGATCTTAGATCCCCTTAGTAACTTCTTCCTCCACTGACAAGAACCAAGAAGCAGCCTTGAAACAACAACATCCCTTTCGGCATTAAACTTTCAAAAGATCGTTTCCTGGCAACAGGAAATAGCAGAGTCATGGAACAGAGAAATCAGAGGTGAGAAATAAGGTTTTACTGTTTTGTTCACAGGAATACTGACATTAAATGTTAAGTAATTAAGAATGCAACCCCGTCTATCCAGGGAGCTGTAGAGACCTTAACATACATCAGCAGCTATTAGCGCCCACTCTATGACACACTGGTAGCAGATATGGCTGTCACCATCATTACATTTTAGTTGGTGATTCATTGTCATGCAAATAATGGGGATTAAAAGTAGGGCGAGTGATATTGTGTTGTTAAATATATAATGCAGTGTTTGTTCGGTAACTCCAACTCTTAGTGAACAGAAAATGCATTTCCAGGTCGGGTCGGGATACCCATTTTATCCAAATAGCAGAGAGAACTCACAAAGGATACAGGAAACAAGTGAAATTAAAAGTGATGACAAAACTGGAACTAGAACAGTATCACATTATCAAAAACAATCATGGGGCAGACATGACAAATAACTAAAACAAATGTGACCAGGTCTAGCAAAATGGTCCTCATCTCGCCTATAATGAAAAGGCAGAAAATCTAAAATAAACTCTTTTTTTCATATTAACACAGCTTGAATGTTGAAGAAAGTTTTCATTCAACAGATTATTGATTTGGGCAAATTAAATGTATACATTTATAAGTCAAAGTAGGCTAGCCAGCTCTAGGTGTTGAAATGTTGTGAACATTCAAAGGGGATTTTCTCAGCTTTGGGTAAAACGGCACAATCATTTTAAAATGGTCATATCTCCTTCAAATATTTTCCAATTTCATTGAATGATACATCATATGAAAGCTTACATTCTGTACTTTAATAATCTGTAAAAAAAATAAAAAATTACTCTGGTCGAGATGAGGCCCTATTTGCCAGACCCGGTCACAAATATATAAAGCACAGGCTTGACTACAAGTTACAACTTCCAAAAATTGTAAAAATTGGTAATTGATGTGAGCTCGTAGACTTTTGAAGATTAAAACAAAATGCAGCTCTTTTACTTGTATACGATCGTCTGTCGGTCATATGTGGAAACCTTATTATATCTAAAGCGGTGACTTTTCAGGATAGCAAAAGTAGTAGATCCACGAGCTCAAAACTTCACGCCGCATTTCCAGTTTGCAGATTAATTTACGGAAAAACACAAAAAGTTAAAATACGCTAGATATGAGGTTTCTGCTCGACAAACAGCAACGCTTGGTATTACAACTTTTACTGAAGTAAAGAAATATTGATCCACCGACGTGCACGACGGATATATAGACATCACTTCTTACAACAGTTCTCAGCACTGAAGCTGCGATGGGAGGCTGGGAAAAAGGGAGAGCTGTAAAGCTGTGCTGATGAGAAGCTGTCAAGAGCGCGAAGGTCGTCCCAGAAACTGACGAGGCAGAAGGAAGAGGAGATACAGTACACCGAGTGACTACAACCAGCACTAGAGATGTTTGTGAGTCATGTTAGTATAACCCATTCTGTGCGGGAACCCCTTTTGGTGTTAGCATTATGTTATGCTTTAGCTATTGAAAAATAGCAGATCTACAAGCTCATAGCGCGCCACTCGGTGGCGCGCTATGAGCTTGTAGGTCTGCTATTTTTGAAAAATCGAAGAACGACTGACATAGAAACATAGCTTTTTCAGAAAACTGTCAGGATGTAGAAGACATTTTTAGAATCTGATCTCAGGTCAAAATGGGATAAAGGGATAACAGCATGGGGCTGCTTGCTTCTTGTCACATCGGATGATGGCTACGTTTCCCCCAAAAAACAATTAGAAAATGTCTTTTAGTCTCACGTTGCCAGACAAGTGGAGACATCTCCGCCTACGATCGTGTCCGGGAGGACTTCAAAATCCGAAGGCAGTCGATAAGAAAAAGCAGCAAAATGAGAACAGCTGCTAACATATACCTAAGCACCACTGCTTTGGAAACTGATCACTGGTCCCTGGCCACCAAACCCAGTATTAAGGACCACCCGAAAGACTGTTGATTGGTACTGCAATACAGCTTTGTCGGCGTAAACCAGTGGTTTTCCAACCAGTGGTCCGGCCCGGGGACCACCAGTGGTCCTTGAAGGGGTTCCAGGTGGTCCCCAGCTACATGATGAGAGTTGGTAAGCAAATGGACCCATATAGATCTTTACACATCAAGATATATATATATATATATATATATATATATATATATATATATATATAAATATTATACAATAATTTAACTCTTGAGAGTGTACAATGAAACCAAATGAACCAGTACGGGTCCATTTGGTTTCATTGTACACTCTCAAGAGTCTGCATTACATGATTTACAAGTCTACGCAATTAGAGAATGTCGAAGTATAGAGCGTCGCAGTCCCGCCCCCTACCATGGACCAGGAAATGATTCTCCGTTCATTTTCCTCATAGACCTTTCAGAAAGTATTTATTTAAAGACGTTTACGCCACGGACAAAGCCAACTCGAGTCGTGACAAATCATGACAACAAACACAATTTTTTGGGCCGAACAAATAATTAGAAAGAAGAAAAAAACGGCAGGTTACAACACCACTTTTTTGTTGTTTTTCTTCTTTGTAATTATTTGTTTGGTCCAAAATATTGTTTGTGTTGTCATGAGTTGTCACGACTCGAGTTGGCTTTGTCCGCGGCGTAACCGTCTTTAAATAAATACTTTAAGAAATGTCTATGGGAAAATGAATTGGGATTCATTTCCTGGTCCATGGTAGGGGGCCGCGGGACTGCGACGCTCTATTGAAGAATTGTTATTCTGATCTGTTATTCTGCCTGTTATCTCTCCCATGGTACCAACGTAAAATACAGAATGTGGACATTGTGGACAAAATATTATCCAACGACAACAAAACAAACAAAGTTTTGGAGTCTGAGAAGCTTAAATGTCAGGTGGTCCCGTGGCTCAAATGCCCAATAAAGAATGGGCCATCAACAGGGACGAGCACATCACCATTCACCAACAAGCGTCTGTACGGGGCATTACCAAGTGTAACAGAGAATATAGCAGTAAGGAGGATGAGACTATAGCATGGCCACTGCCACCGAACACCAAGAACTCCCGGCCTAAAAGCTTGTAGTGTAGGGAACCAACACACGGGCATCGATCGAGAGGACGTACTACCTACCACCTACCTACGTGGACATACTAAAGAAAGATGGTGTTAGCATTATGTTAGCATTATGTTATGCTTTAGCTATTGAAAAATAGCAGATCTACAAGCTCATAGCGCGCCACCGAGTGGCGCGCTACGAGCTTGTAGATCTGCTATTTTTGAAAAATCCAAGAACGACTGACATAGAAACATAGCTTTTTCAGAAAACTGTCAGGATGTAGAAGACATTTTTAGAATCTGATCTCAGGTCAAAATGGGATAAAGGATAGCTGGTGCAGAAAGCACAAATGAGCTGGCCGGATGTACGGAGAACCGAGATGACTGGCTGGAGACGCCGATGGAGGGCTCGTCTGAGGACGACGTAGAGATAGAGAGAGAGAGATGAAAAGGGTTGAAAACCACTCGTGTAGACGAAACAAAGCCACCGAGTTTCAGAGATTGAAATAGGGTGCATTTTGCATCCCAAAACACAGTTTATAGTTAAGGGACGCAATAAAACAACGACCTCTGCATCCACGGGATGCACTACTGTACTGTTTTTTTATTCTAGTTTATTTTTGCTAGCTTTAGTTATAATAATAATTTCTTCTTCTGTTTTCTGTATGAATATAACCACATTATAACCATATCAAATGAAATGGGAGTTGAATGCTGCAATTTGTCAAAATGGCAAAATATGACTCATAAAATGTCCCTGGGACTCATCTAAAAGACCATCCCTGCATCCCGGGACTCATTACATTGAAAACCTATTTGCATCACTGGAGTTTTAGCATGCAGGCTGGGAGATGTGTCACCAGTGTGTTATACTGTAGTGGAGTGAAGCATTTATAGAGATTGACTTGTCAGAGTCTAGACATGCCATGGCCTCTGGCGGTACAGTAAAGCTTGAAATATACTGTATATGTGACTCTTTTTTGCTACAGAGACAGTCATGGCGGCAAGACTCGCTGTTCAGGACAGGAGAAAAACTGATTTTATCCAAAATGAGTTAATAGCACAGGGAGACTGTTCACATACTAGAGCATGTCTGAAATAAATGTAAGAGCTGAAATCGACATGTAAATATGAAATAAATGCTTAAACATGTAGCTATAGGTGTAATGTTAGAGTCCACGGAAGTGAACCTTTCAAGCCTGTTTTCTCAACTCGCTGTTCTCTGTAAGACATTACTCTATAAGCCATATCTCTAAAACTGGTGGGTCAAACTGAACGACCAATGTCAATTTGAAGCTATGATTCCCTGCTTTCATATGACATGAAAAAACGAAAAGTAAAAAGAAAAAAATCAATGACTTAGCCTCGGTCAGAAACGGTCACATATGAATATACTGTATATAATCGGGCATAAATCTCTTACCAAACATTTAACAGCCTACTTGATCCTACCACAGTGTCATACAAAAGCATCAAATGTAACAGACCCGCAAGCTCGGAACGTGGTGCGAAGCGACACGTTTTGAGCTTGCAGATCTTCTACTTTTGCTACTTTTTAATTGGAATTCTGAAATGTTTTAAGCCCCGATTTACACTTTGTCCTGCGACGGCATCGTGGACCGAAAATAGCAGATCTATAAGTGCACCAACCTGTCGCATCAGTGACACTTTGTGCCCTTACAGATCTGCAATTTCCAGTCTACAACGCAGTCGAAAAACGGGGAATACATTAGGCATAAGCATGAATCCTAAGGCTCAATAGTCACATACGTAGAGCGAAAAGAGAATAATGTAGTACATCGAAGACATTTAATACCAGATTAAAAATAAATTAACCTAGCATCTGTCTATACAATATTCTCTCAGAAATATTCTCAACTTTTGTGGTCAAGATTGTTTTTCATCTAAATAACAAAAACGTGACCAAGTAATCCACATTAAAAAAAAAAATCACACCCGTGTGCAGTGAGTGGCGCTCTTATCATCATGCATCACATTCCGGCCAATCACAATTGCCGTCCTCACTTTTGATCCTCAACTCCAATCCGGCTAATCACTCGTAGCGTCCTCAGTTTTCTGTCCTCACTTTTTATCCTCAATACTTACATTGCTCAGCCAATCAGATCATCGCTATGGGGTGCTCTCAGCCAATCAAATCATCGCTTTGGGGTACACATACCCCCTCAAAAATAGCATCAATCAAAAAAAGATGACAACAAGATGACAAGGAGAGGAGTGCTAGGGGGTGAGGTGGAGTCAGAAGAGATGACAACAAGATGACAAGGAGAGAGGAGTGCTAGGGGGTGAGGTGGAGTCAGAAGAGATGACAACAAGATGACAAGGAGAGAGGAGTGCTAGGGGGTGAGGTGGAGTCAGAAGAGATGACAACAAGATGACAAGGAGAGAGGAGTGCTAGGGGGTGAGGTGGAGTCAGAAGAGGAGAGGAGTGCTAGGGGGTGAGGTGGAGTCAGAAGAGGAGAGGAGTGCTAGGGGGTGAGGTGGAGTCAGAAGAGGTGACGGACTGCAGCGGGACATTGAGAGAGAGTCTGCAGTTCTGGCTGCAAGGGGAGGGGCTTTCAACAAGGGGAGGGGCTTTCAACAAGAGGAGGGGGTTTCAAAAAGGGGAGGGGGTTTCAACAAGGGGAGGGGGTTTCAACAAGGGGAGGGGGTTTCAACAAGGGGAGGGGGTTTCAACAAGCAGTTCTGGCTGCAAGGGGAGGGGGTTTCAACAAGCAGTTCTGGCTGCAAGGGGAGGGGGTTTCAACAAGCAGTTCTGGCTGCAAGGGGAGGGGGTTTCAACAAGCAGTTCTGGCTGCAAGGGGAGGGGGTTTCAACAAGCAGTTCTGGCTGCAAGGGGAGGGGGTTTCAACAAGCAGTTCTGGCTGCAAGGGGAGGGGGTTTCAACAAGGGGAGGGGGTTTCAACAAGGGGAGGGGGTTTCAACAAGGGGAGGGGGTTTCAACAAGGGGGGGGGGGGTTCAACAAGGGGAGGGGGTTTCAACAAGGGGAGGGGGTTTCAACAAGGGGAGGGGGTTTCAACAAGCAAAGCACGATGTTGACTTCTCGTGACCCTCCTTGATGCAAGATCCAGATGCCAAAAAGACAAACGTGTGTGTGTGTGTGTGTGTGTGTGTGTGTGTGTGTGTGTGTGTGTGTGTGTGGTGCGTGTGTGCACGGGCGTGCGTGCGTGGGTGTGTGTGTGAGAACGTAGCCAAAACCGTATTTTTTTTGTAATGCTGGGCCCCCCCAAACAGGAAGTGTTTGTTTAAATGCAGGGCAGAGACTAGGGAGCGCAGTACAGTCAAACACAGCTGTCTTAAGATGGATTTGAAGATTATCTCTAGCTAATTGACCTGCTGTTGTGGGACGGACCACGGCGGCAGAGCAGTCTGCCTATGATGCTAGCACCGGTACAGAGGAATGTCTGAGCTGTAGCCCGGCAGGAGGGACATGCTTAGGGATTAGCGCTACTTCAAAAAAATGCAATACTCCTTCTGCAGGAACAGGAAATCACCTGCTGTCTCCTCTTGATCTGGTCAAGGGTTCATCGCACGAGCCAGCGGCTGGATGGGCTCACTGCAGTGAGCCTCGTCTTTGTCACATAAATCCACCACTTCTCATGAAAGGCATGGATTAAAGCAAATTATACAACATGTCGTTTTGAGGAAGCAGTCAAACCGATTGGTTGAAACAGCCATCTGATCGTGGTTCAAACGAGCATGATGGAACCGCCTAATCAAAACATAGAAATCCTCTGCTCTGTTCTCCCAGAGCGCAGCCAACTGGGTTTGCCATGCAGGCTAACGAGTTTCTGAGGACATTGTGGTCGTAGTGGCTACATCTGTCATTAAAATATAATTATAATTTTTTTAGCGAATATCTTAGTTTTAAGAGCAACTGTTGTACAATTGCCATGTTACAGTCGAGGGTAGGGATGTCGGTAACGGATAATTTCCCATCCGGTTAGCCGACAGGATTAACCGGGTCATTAACGGATAATTGGTTGATTTTTTTTTTTTTTTTTTTTGCTACCCCAAATGTAATATGCATGTATAGGCTACATAATTAAAGTTGGTAGACGAAATGGTATACATTTATTTATGCTCCTTTTAAAAAGACAAACAAAAAAGCAACAGTTAACAATATAAATAAATTGTTGTAGGCTTAATCATCAATAAACAACGCATCGCATCTGCATGCATGCATCTGCGCGTCTACAGTACAGAGGTCCGCCGGTTCTAGTCCAAAACATAAATAAGTCCAGTCCAGATCTGAGCAGCCTATATCTATAAAGCCACTGGACGCATGGGCTAAGCCTTTTTTTTATTATTAAGGAAGATCAGCATGCATGTCACCGTGTTCTGTTTGTTGACTTTTCGCTGACGAGAAAACCCTCAAACATCGATAGCACATGGCTAACTTGATAGCCGGGAGGAGGAGGAGGAAGCGGCGGCGGCTGTAAACGTTCTCCCTCCAGGCCATTAATGGATTTAATAATGTAGGTCTCTGCATTGATACGGTCGACATGTTGTGTTAATCTCGTCTCGCTGTCACTCGCTTAAGTTTTGACTACCGCAAAGCTACCGTTGTAGCCAACTAGCCATTTGAAGTACAACAGAGAACTTTGGGACAACGACATTGCGGGGGCAGAAAACAGCGCCCGAGCGCTGCTGTTCATGCAGCCTGGAGTGTGACAAGCTGGCCGGCGCAAATAACAGCAATTTTAGGCATGTGTGCAACATGACAACTGTTTTAAAGTATTGTACAGTGACAACTACAGTCTCTGTAATGTTTATGTTGTACTATTACTAAAAACGATCTAAAATAAAAGGGATTAAAGATCAGAACACGCATTTATTATTATGCAAATTAACCGTAAAGCTGATAAGCATACCCGGATATTTCTTAACGGTCGGCTAACCGGCTAGCCGGTTAACCCCCGACATCCCTAGTCGAGGGTGTGGTTTACCGTCATTAACCCATTCTGGGCGGGAACCCCTTTTGGTGTTTTAACTAAGCATTATGTTATACTTTAGCTATTGAAAAATAGCAGATCTACAAGCTCATAGCGCGCCACCGAGTGGCGCGCTACGAGCTTGTAGGTCTGCTATTTTTGAAAAATCGTAAAAATGCGGCACAAATCTTTGAATATATATTATTTCAGAGCGAACCTTTTTTTTTATTTCGACGTCAGGCCTCTGTTCTCAGTCCTAAATGGGTTAATGCACTTCTGCGCTGCCTCTCGGAGCGGGCGAGTTCCTGCAGCATCGCGGGCGTGCATTAACGACGGTAAACCACACCCTCGTGTGTATAATATTGCTTAAATAAAATGTGTGAAACTGTGAGAAAGGAGCCCCAACAGGCCCCACAAACACTAGCGCTGTTGAATGACGGTCCTCCTTGGCCCAATGCAAGTGGTGCTCACAGTGTGGTCCACGCAGGGACCCTCAGGGTTCATTGATGAGGTTCCAAATAGACCGCTAGAGGTTCGCAACTTGTGCGTGCGTGCGTGCGTGCGTGCGTGCGTGCGTGCGTGCGTGCGTGCGTGCGTGCGTCTACAGACAGACACACACGCGGCCAGTAATTGCAGCGGCTATGCACCGCTCAAAAATGGTTGAGAAGCACCAGAGAGAATGGAAGATCACTACAAACAACAACAACAACAACAACAACAACAGCGGCAGCGCCGCGGTACCGTACTACTGACCTTGGCCTTCCCGGTGCTCTGCAGGATGTGCACCAGGGCGCACGCCATCTCCTCCTTGTTCTTGACGCTGATGCCGGGCTCCAGCACGGAGCACAGCAGCATGTAGTTGTTGGTGGTGTACTCTGCGAACTCCTTGTACATCTCCATGGGCAGGATGCTCATGCTCTGGTAGCGCGCCTTGATGCGGATCATGGGCCCCGACGTCTTGCCCTTGGCGGGGTTGGGCGTGCTGACCGGGTACCACTTCTCCACAAACTGGCGGCCCGTCACCGCCGCCACGGGGATGTTGACCAGTCCTGTTGTCGTTGTGTCCGGAGAGAGAGCGTGACGTCACACACCGTTGGAAGTAATAACAGAACAAACGTGCAAACGAACAAAGGTTCTCATTCTACATTTCTACTGCTCTGACATCAAAATGTGGAATATGCCCCTGACACCATCCATTAAAAGGATGTGCATCACTGGTTTCTTTCAAAATTGGCCCGGAAAGAAAATCAAAGATCAAAAGGGGAGGAAAATATGTAAAAAATAAATAAATAAATAAAAGAATAAGTACTACTAGTTCGGAGAGGTTAGTTTATATCAGTTAGTATCAGTTTAGTATCAGTTCAAAATGTGTTAGACCCCTAGGAGTTTAAAATGTGCTAGACCCCTAGGAGTTTAAAACGTGCTAGACCCCTAGGAGTTTAAAATGTGCTAGACCCCTAGGAGTTTAAAATGTGCTAGACCCCTAGGAGTTTAAACTGTGTTAGACCCCTAGGAGTTTAAAAAAAGAATAAGTACTACTAGTTCGGAGAGGTTAGTTTATATCAGTTAGTATCAGTTCAAAATGTGTTAGACCCCTAGGAGTTCAAAATGTGCTAGACCCCTAGGAGTTCAAAATGTGCTAGACCCCTAGGAGTTCAAAATGTGTTAGACCCCTAGGAGTTTAAAATGTCAGCTTAGGCAACTGGCACCGGGTGGGGAAAAAAAATGGGATAAAGAAATTGGGAAAATAATAATAATAATATGAATCACGACATCCTCACCTATGTAGTTGTTCTTGTCTTTCTTCTTCTTCTTGTCCGTGTCTTTGTACAGGTGCACGGTGATGCTCTTGACGGCGGGCAGGTTGTTGAAGTCAAAGTGCTCGCCCCAGAAGACGTTGTCCGTCTTGAGCTTGCAGGTGGTGCGCGCGTACAGCGAGTCGTCCAGGCACAGCTCGCAGAAGTACTTCTTCTTGGCCGGCAGGTCTTTGGCCTCGATGATCCACAGCCGAAGCATGTTCTCCACCCGCCGACTGTTGTCCTGTTGGAGACAGAGACACACACACACACACGCGCACACACACAGACGCACACAGGCACGCACACACACACACACACACAGGAGATAGGTCGGTTTAGTACTTTATGTCAACAACACACTCAGTGGTGTAGTGGTGATGATTTATTTTATTTTTAACTATGTGGGCGGGCTATTTTAATGGCGCCACGTGCACGCGCGCAGATGTCTGTAGGAACCGATAGTTAGATCCGAAATTGAATTATGCCTACTGTAATGGGTGCCACGGAAAGTACAGACAACTCACCCCGCAATGTCAGAAAGTGAAGACAGCTCACCCCGGAAAGTGAAGACATCTCACCCCGGTGAGATGTCTTCACTTTCCGGCATCTCACCCCGGTGAGATGTCTTCACTTTCCGGCATCTCACCCCGGTGAGATGTCTTCACTTTCCGGGGTGAGCTGTCCGTACTTTCTCGCCCAACTCGCCCCAGCGGAAAGTACAGACAACTCACCCCGACATGTCAAAAAGTGAAGACAACTCACCGGGGTGAGATGTCCGGTATTCTTACATATAGTACACATAGTACATGCATACGCCTTCCCTAATGATTATATCTGGTTTCAGTATTTATTTATGGTGCATCGTCTCTATTATTAAGGTTATTGTAGCGGTCAATTTATATTTGGGGTCGGGGCGAGGGTCCTGAGACATTGCCAAAGTATTTCCGGGGGTCCCCGGCCCAAAAAACATTGAGAACCCCTGCACTAGAGGAGCAGTGAAAGGGAAGTAGGATGATAGAATGCATAGAGGCCGTTGTCCCCGGCTATAGACCAACGCAGTCTACTGAATGGAGAGACCAGAATGCATAGAGGCCGTTGTCCCCGGCTATAGACCAACGCAGTCTACTGAATGGAGAGACCAGATGGATGCATAGAGGCCGTTGTCCCGGCTATAGACCAACGCAGTCTACTGAATGGAGAGACCAGATGGGGCTTGGGTTGTCCCCGGCTATAGACCAACGCAGTCTACTGAATGGAGAGACCAGATGGGGGCTTGGGTTGCACATCTGACGGGGTGTGAAGTGCCTTTTAACTGCTGACTATTGTTTTCCTTAATCCATTCATGACGGGAACCCCTTTTGGTGTTTGAAGCATTAGGTAATGATTTAGCTGTTGAAAAATAGCAGATCTACAAGCTTGTAGGTCTGCTATTTTTGGGGAAAAAAACGTGGAAAATGTCATTGAATATATATTCTTTCAGAGCGAACGTTTTTTTTAACTCAAATCTTTGCTTCTGGTCCCCGGAACTACATATTTTTCAGATGGGAGTCGGCGGCCAATTACACTATAATCTTGGGGGTCCTTGACATGAAAATGTTTTGAGAACCACTGACATAGAAACATGGGGTTTTCCAGAAAACTGTCAGGATTTAGAAGGCATTTGTAGAATCTTTTCTCGGGTCTAAATGGGTTAACCCATTTTGGGCGGTAACCCCTTTTGGTGTTTTAAACATTATGTTATAATTTAGCTATTGAAAAATAGCAGATCTACAAGCTCATAGCGCGCCACCGAGTGGCACGCTACGAGCTTGTAGGTCTGCTATTTTTGAAAAATCGTGAAAATATTTATTTCAGAAAACTGGAGGATTTAGAAGGTTTTTTTTTATTTCGAGGTCAGGCCTAAATGGGTTAAGTAGCCTCCCATAAACTAATGGACCTGCTAAACTGCTACAGTGGTGTGGCGCTATCATACATGTAGCTGTGTGTGGCGCTATCATACATGTAGCTGTGTGTGGCGCTATCATACATGTAGCTGTGTGTGACAGCAGTATTATGGGAACGCAGTCTACAGTGGTGTGGCGCTATCATACATGTAGCTGTGTGTGACAGCAGTATTATGGGAACGCAGTCTACAGTGGTGTGGCGCTATCATACATGTAGCTGTGTGTGACAGCAGTATTATGGGAACGCAGTCTCTCGCGGGCATGCGCATGCTGCACACCGGTGCACACACGTGCGATTGTGCACGCATGCCCCTGCTGCTCAAAAGACAGACTGGTTGTTTGGGGACGCTGTGATGAAGCGTGACACGACCCTACTACTACTACAACCCCTGAACAGACTACAACGCTGTAGGGCATTAAGCAACTAGTCGACTAGTTTACTAGTCGACTAGTAAATCCACTAGTCGACCTTGTTGGTACTAGTTGACTAGTTGATCAAAAATAAAAATAAAAATATTTTTTGTTTTGTTTTTTGTTTTCCCAATGTACACAGTTTTTAAATGTATATACACACTAGTCAACTAGTACAAATGACTAGAAGTGAATGCCCTACAACGCTGTAGCCTTGAAGGCGAGCACAAGCATATGTTCTATTGTATCGCTTAGATCGGTGTGGTCGCGGAACATTTTTTTTCAAAAGATTTTCAGAAATTAAAACAAGAATTGTGAATAATTTCCAGAAAATCTAGCAGCTCTCCACCTATTTTCCCTAGTTCTGAAACAGGGCACAAGTGATTAATTCATAATGTATTTTTGATAGGGATCAGTAAGGCTCAGACTCATGAATAACACAGCTTACGGAAACCTTTACCCTCCCCTTACAGAGAACTATAATAAACCTTTACCCTCCCCTCACAGAGAACTATAATAAACCTTTACCCTCCCCTCACAGGGAACTATAATGCAGATGCTGTTATTGCTGGTATTTGGCCCTTTCCTATGGTTTCTGAATACATTTCAGCTGTTAGTTCCCCAAGATATGTGCCCTGCTTACTTAACCCTAAGGTAAGTGGGGAACAAGAGCCCATTTAGACCTGAGGCCGATTAACAAAAAAGGCCTCTAGTACAGTTTCTAATGTCAGCGGTGCTCAACCTTTCCATGTCAAGGACCCCCGGAATTAACTGTATTTGGCCGCGGACCCCCATCTGAAAATATGTGACCAGATTTGACTGAGAGACTGCCATCGCGCAAATGACCGCTTTTCACCAGAGGAGAAAAACTTTTTTTAAATGAGTTAATAGCACAGGCAGACTCTTCACATACTAGAGCATGTCTGAAATAAGTGTCAGAGCTGAAACCGACATGTAAATATGAAATAAATGCCCAAACATGTAGCTAGGTGTAATGTTAGAGACCACAGCAGTGAACCTTTCAAGCCGGTTTTCTCAACTCGCATTTTTCTGCAAGACATTACTCTATAAGCCATATCTCCAAAACTGGTGGGTCAAACTGAACAACCAATATGTCAATTTGAAGCTAAAACGAAAATTCAAAAAAATCCAATGGCAGTCCCTCAGTCAAATTTAGTCACATATGTTGTTCCAGGCACCCCAAAGAAGCAAAGATTTGAGTTAAAAAAAAAAACGTTTGCTGTGAAAGAAATATATATTCAAATATTTGTGCCACATTTTCATGATTTTTCAAAAATAGCAGACCTACAAGCTCGTAGCGCGGCACTCGCGCTACGAGCTTGTAGATCTGCTATTTTTCAATAGCTAAAGTATAACATAATGCTTAAAACACCAAAAGGGAAAAACATAAAAACAAAAACATAGAACCTGGGGAACATAGGATGACCCCATATCAGCAGCCATACTCATCAGAACAGAGGCCATAGTAGAACAGTCTTAATCACATGGATCCATCAATTAATTCATTGCTTACCACATTTCAAAGGTGCATTTAACAGGAGGGTCATTATCTGTCAGTAAATTAAGATTCAATCATAAACGCCAGTTCCTGCTTAAAACATTGGAGTTGTTTATCGAGAATCAACTGATCACATGAGTGGAATAGTGGAGCAGATTAAGTCAATATATCATAAGAATCGTTCACTTGATCATACAAGCACCAAAATTGGCACACAAGTGCTTCGGAACCTACTCTCTCAGAAAAGTACGTTGTCCACTTGAAAAAACAAAATGGACACCATTTTTCAAGATGGCCGCTATTCGAGGTGGTTTTAAACAGTGTTTGAGTTATATTGAGCTATAAAATCCTATTTTGATGGCCTATACATCGAAATATATGTTTATGTTTATGAGTATGAGAAATCCAATTCTGCATTTAGAACATCAAAATTATTTAATATTATCATGATACAATGGGAATTAAACGATAAAGTGGGGCAGATTAAGTCCATATTCCATAATAATCCTTCATGTGGTGGTACAAGCACCAGATTTGGCGCAATTGATGTCCAGGATGTACTTTCTAGGAAAAGTATGTTTTCCAGCTGAAAATCCAAGATGGCCGACCAGTTTTCAAGATGGCCACCTCGTCAAATTAATAAGTAGAACTTTAGTGAACAGAAATGTGTGATCCACACATTGATCCAAACATCAAAATGAAAGTATTCTGATGGTGTCAATTTAATTCCAATATGGCCGCCAGTTTTCAAGATTGGGGCTATTACGCAACTCAAAATTTGCGTTTTCGGAAGCTGTCTGATCACAGATATTGTTGAAGGGCAACATCACCATTCATTGAAATGCTGTGATCAAGCTCTATTGGTTTGTAATTTTGTATATAAGAGTGATGTCAAAGCACAACCAGGACACACTGGTGACATCACTGCTGTGAGACTCCGCATGGGGTTCAGTGTCGGCTTGTAACGTAGCTGTAGTTGTGGTTTACTAACTGTTGTAGTCGTGTACTCACTGTAGTTTGTAGTATACTTTAGTGTCCTAAATGCTATCTAATAAGCCCCTGTATACTGTATATCTCAAATAGAAGTTTAGTTAGTTGTAGCATTGTAGTGGATAGCCGCACCTGAATTGACAGGATGTGGGAGAGCTGAGACAAGGGTAACAGGGATTCAGTTACCTGGATGGTGTACAGATCGCACAGGACTTGCACTGGATGAATGGTCGGGCTAGGTGTAGGGCACCAGATGCTTGAACCTAGATGCATCCCATATTTCAATGTGCTTTGATGTTTTGTACGGTTGGGTGGTAAAAGGATATAGACCTCGGCCTTTAACCGTATAACACAAGATGTTCCGCTACTAAAACTGATTGGAAGTCAAACAGATTGGAGTTGAAGTCTCCCCGTATTTCAGGCAATACACCTGTTGCCCATCATGTTAGACTCATCCAGATTGGATGATGGAGGTGGCAGTGAGGATACATTGAGGCAAAACAGTACAAAGTATCACCAAAATTGTGGGGCAAATGTTTAGCAACTGAAACTCCAGCGTTCCACTAAGAGAGCAGCTGAAATTCAGAATGATCCTGGTGAAGGACACGCAAAAATTCAAAGAGTGCCTGTATGACGATCGTTGTGTCAGCAAAGCTCGTCGTGGAATTATGAGGGACCCAAGCCATATAGACTGCAAATAAGCTTCTTTCCCCAAACAATCAGATACATGAACGAACTGATAAGAACCAGGGCGAGTTTACCTAACTTTGCTACTACAGGGAAACATGTACATATGTTACTATTTTTCTAGCACTCTTTATTCTATCCCTTTGTTTTGCTGTGCTTGCTGTGTTTTTTGTTGTTTGAATATTATGCTATCTATGCCGCTGCATTGTCTGTAAGGAAGCCAAACAAAAATAAGTTTTACTCTTATATACCTGTACATAAGATGTAACAATAAAGTCCAACCTTGAACCTTGATCTAAGTTCAAGCATCTGGTGCCCTACACCTAGCCCGACCGTTCATCCAGTGCCATTTAAGTCCTGTGCGATCTGTACACCATCCAGGTAACTGAAGCCCTGTTACCCTTGTCTCAGCTCTCCCACGCTGGCACATCTTGTCAATTCAGGTGCGGCTATCTAACTACAATACTACAACTAACTAAACTTCTAGTGGAGATATAGGGGCTAATTAGCATTTAGGACACTAAAGTATACAACAAACTACAGTGAGTACACTACAACAGTTAGTAAACCACAACTACAGCTACGCTACAAGCCGACACTGAACCCCATGTCTCACAGCAGTGATGTCACCAGTGTGTCCTGGTTGTGCTTTGACATCACTATTATATACAAAATTACAAACCAATAGGGCTTGATCACAGCATTTCAATGCATGATCAACGAATGATGTTGCCCTTCAACAATATCTATGATCATACAGCTTCCGAAAACGCTAATTTTGAGTCACGTAATAACTGCATCTTGCAAACTGGTCGGCCATATTGGAATTAAATTCCAACACCATTAAGTTCTTACAGTCAGAATACTTTCATTTTGATGTTTGGATCATTAACACATTTGAATTCTACTTCGAAAACCTTTTTGTTGTTTTGTTTTCTTGCATTTGACGAGGAGGCCATCTTGAATACTGGCAGCCATCTTGGATTTTCAGCTGGATAAGGTGCTTTTCATAGAAATACATCCTGGACATCATGTGTGCCAAATGTGGTGCTTGTACCACCAAGTGAAAGATTCTTATGGAATATTGACTTAATCTGCCCCATCTTTTCGTTTAATTCGCATTGTATCATCATAATATTCAATAATTTTGATTTGCTAAATGCAGAATTGGATTTCTCATACTCAGAAACATACATTTTGATGTATAGGCCATCACAATAAGATTATTCAATCAAACTATAGTTCAATCACTGTTTAAAACCATTTTGAAAGGCGGCCATCTTGAAAAATGGTGGCCATTTTGTTTTTTCAAGTGGACAACGTACTTTTCTGAGAGAGTAGGTTCTGAAGCACTTGTGTGCCAAATTTGGTGCTTGTATGATCAAGTGAACGATCGTTTCAGTAATCTGCTCCACTAGAAGATGTTTAACCCATTTAGGCCTGAAGTCGAAATTTAAAATATGTCTTCTAAATCCTGGCAGTTTTCTGAAATACCTATGTTTCTATAGTGCTCAATATTTTATGTCAAGGACCCCAAAAATTATTTATAATTGGCCGCCAACCCCCATTTGAAAAGATGTTGTTCCAGGGACCCTCCAGAAGCAAATATTTCAGTTAAAAACGTTCGCTCTGAAAGAATATATATTCAAAGATTTGCGCCACATTTTCACTATTTTTGAGTGGTGTAAACCACTCCTACAACTGGCTTTGTTAGTCTGTCTGTCTGTCTGTCTGTGCGCAAAAAATGAGCATGGTGCATTGTGATTGGCCGGAATGAGACATTACGTCAGTGACCACAGCTGATAAGGCTATATAATACCTTACACCACTCAGTTCACACGGGTGTGATTTTTTTTAAATAGCAGACCTACAAGCTCGTAGCGCGGCACTCGGTGCCGCGCTATGAGCTTGTAGATCTGCTATTTTTCAATAGCTAATGTATAACATAATCCTTGAAACACCAAAAGGGGTTCCCGCCCAAAATGGGTTAATTAAAAATGTCATTTCCTTTTACAATTAATCCAATCTCTGATTAAACGTTGCCTTGGGCCTTCTTCAGCACAATGTTAAGTGTCTAGTAATTCAGGGGTTGTTTGACGGCAGGAACGATTCAACAGAAATCCGTCCAGCAGGTCAATCAATGCCATCGCTGATACTGATCTACTACTAACGCAGGCAACAACGCCTGCGTTCCTCGCTTCACGTTTGCAAGGCCCTTAACCCATTTTGGACGGGAACCCCTTTTGGTGTTTTAAGCATTAGGCTCTATGTTATACTTTAGCTATTGAAAAATAGCAGATCTACAAGCTCATAGCGCGGCACCGAGTGCCGCGCTATGAACTTGTAGATCTGCTATTTTTAAAAAATCGTGAAAATGTGCCGAATCTTTGAATATTCTTTCAGAGTTTCAGTTTTTAACTCAAATCTTTTCTTCTGGGGGGGGTTACATATAATTTTTGGGGTCCTTGACATGAAATATTGAGAACCACTGATATAGAAACATGAGGTTTTTCAGAAAAAATGACATTTTAAAAATACATTTTTAAAATTTCGACGTCAGGCCAAAATGGGTTAAAGCTTCAAAACCAGCAGCTCTACAAGCTTTAAACACAAGCACAAAGTGACGCGTTTTGAACTTGTAGTTTTGAGCTGCTACTACAACAATTTTGGACATGCGAGGTTTCCACCCGACAGACGGTATTATCGACGTCGTGCAACACTTTGCAAGGCCCTTAAAGCTTCAAAACCAGCAGCTCTACAAGCTTTAAACACAAGCACAAAGTGACGCGTTTTGAACTTGTAGTTTTGAGCTGCTACTACAACAATTTTGGATATGCGAGGTTTCCACCCGACAAGACGGTATTATCGACGTCGTGCAACACTTATTTCCTTTGCTAAACGCTTTTTTTTTTTTGGTTTGTTAAAATTGTAGTCGCCGGTCGTCATCATTTCTGACCTTCAGCCTCATATCCCATTGAGCCAGGAAGCTTCAGCATAAATAGAAATGAGACGTTGTCAACGGAGAGTTCTACCTGAGACGGAGCTACTGGACCGACGTCATCGGTTTAAATTATTCAACGATAATCCACCGATGTCCCCGAGTGACCCCGTTTACCCACCTAACCCATTTTGGGCGGGAACCCCTTTTGGTGTTTTAAACATTATGTTATAATTTAGCTATTGACAAATAGCAGATCTACAAGCTCATAGCGCGCCACCGAGTGGCGCGCTACGAGCTTGTAGGTCTGCTATTTTTGAAAAATCGTGAAAATGTGGCACAAATCTCTGAAATATTTGTCAGAAAACCGTCAGGATTTAGAAGGTATTTTTTAGAATCTGATCTCAGGTCTAAATGGGTTAATCCATTGAGACCTGGAACGCATCCATGTCACGTTAGCGTTTAACCACATTAACCATTAACCCATTTTGAGCGGGAACCCGTTTTGGTGTTTTAAACATTGTTATAATTTAGCTATTGAAAAATAGCAGATCTACAAGCTCATAGCGCGCATGAACTTGTAGGTCTGCTATTTTTGAAAAATCGTTAAAATGTGCCTCAAATCTTTCCGAAAATTGTCATGATTTAGAAAACTTTTTTTTTTTAATTTCGACGTCAGGCCTGAATGGGTTAACCACCAGTCTGTCCCGCAAGACAGCTCCTCCACGGTCTGCCAATGCTGCCAGTCTGACAGTCTGTACTAACGCCCCCGGAATGTCCCGCGCAGGAGGCTGTCGTCCGTTTGTCAAATCTATTTTAAAATACTGTTAAAACATTATTTTTTTCTTTTTCAATTTCCCTTTATGTGTATGCTGCAAGCTAGGCAGGCTTCAGCTAATTTGGATCCCACCCAGTAGGACTTATTTACACCAGTGATTCTCAAAGTGGGGTCTGGGGACCCCCCAGAAAGGGGTTCCCAGGGGGTCCCCAGCTAAATTAATATAGCATCAAAATCAGATTCAAACCGATTCAACACCTATCGTAAATCTACAAGTTCCTGACGTGCCGCATTGTGACGCTTTGTGAGCTTGTAGATCCTGCCATTTTGCAAAAATCTGGAAAAGAATGATAGGGTGTCCCTATAGGAAAAGCATTTTCAGTTGCAGGTTCGTGGCCAAAAACTTGACATGAGAAAAAGTTTACGAATTGCTGAGACTGCAGACTGAGTGGGGAAGCTTTGTCAGTGTTTCCGATGTTAAGCGAGATATTCCTCAGCTTTGCCAGAACAAACACAGGACAATACAAATGACAACCATACTGTATACTGTAGCGTCCGTACAGCAACACACCGACTACCTAGAGAACTCTGGGAGAATAAAAGTAGAACAAGCAGTTCTAATAATCCTTTTAAAACTCCTTAGAGGAATCAATGAAGCCAATTTGAAACTGGTCTACACCTAATAATTAAAACCTCTTTTACCTGCCTCAGATTTTGATGAAGGCACGACATAGTGTAGGGCAGGCCAAGAGATATTGTGTGGGCCAACACTTCCTCTCTAGAGACTACAAAACCACTGAACCACAACTATATTCGAAATTACTGCGAAAATAGCCTATCTACAAGCTCCCCGGCGCGTCACAGCTCTATAACAACATGCCCAAAATTGGTATGTCAAGGTTACTCTTTTCTCCTCTACGCCAAGGGTTCCCAAACTTTTTAAACTTGGGACGCCACCACCCTGACTAGCACATGGAATTGAAGGAGTCGAGGCATCGGTTGTTGATTATGTTATCCTACTTTTTTTTTTTTTATTATTCCTAGTTTTTAACCCTTTAAACCTTTTTAACTAGTTTTTTTTTTTCTCTAATAAAAATGTTTGTACTAAAATGTCTGTAAAGCGACTTTGGGTACCCAGAAAAGCGCTATATAAATCATATGCATTATTATTATTATTTACTATAAATGTGCCACGACTCGGTGTCTGTGTGTACGGTTGTAATGCACGTAACTCGAGAACTGTTCACCCCACCGACTTCTAATTCGACACACGCGTTCCACACCCCCGCAGGGAGTGCAGTGCCCGGTATCGAGTCGGTCGGACCCACGGTTCTCCAGAACCACCACAAAAGGCTCTGCTCAGGCTCTGCCAGTGGGCCCAATCAGCCTAAATCCCCTCACCTGTGCAATTTCCAGCCTCTGCCTCAGCCAATTGATTGCCATGGCAACCCCACACCTGACAATTGATTACTTAACCAGTCCACTTTTCACAGTCAGTCAGTTTGCCCTCTTCAGACACAGGCAGGCAGACAGGCAGATACAACAGAGAGCTCCATGTGGGACACAGACAAGACAGTTAAAACGGGTGCTATGACAAGTTGACAACAGGTATTATTAGGTTCCAAAGTTGCATCGTTCTCAAGTAGGCCGGTGGCCGACGGGCACATACAGGTCTAGTCCTACTATAAATGCGCCATGTCTGTGTGTGTCTGTGCGCGTGTGTGTTTGAGGTTGTAATGCATGTAAAACCCGACAACCATTTGCTTCACCGACTTCACATTCGACACACGCGTTCCACACCCCCGCAGGGAGTGCAGTGCCCGGTATAGAGTCGGTCGGACCCACGGTTCTCCAGAACCACCACAAAAGGCTCTGCTCAGGCTCTGCCTAAATCCCCTCACCTGTGCAATTTCCAGCCTCAGCCAATTGATTGCCATGGCAAGGTCTAGTAATTTAAATGTTAAGACGTCTATACTTTAGACGTACAGTTTAATGATTGAAATGAATGAGGAATGAGAGACTTTTTTTTTGGGGGGGGGGGGGGGGGTGGATTTGTGTCATAATTAACATCGATAGGTTAAAACTTGGTCATTAATAATTGACATCTTTCTGTTGCGCAATGCGCATCACGCCATCTCACATTACAACCAAGCATTTCTTGGACAACTAATTAATGTGCAGGCGAGGCGATCTGGCGGCTGCAGACGGTGGCTTTGAAGAACAGAAAGATTGTTTGAACGTGCGTTTTTCTTTTCCCACCGGTATATCAGCACTATACGTAGGCGGCGCGCACACAGGCCTGTCAACATGTGAATAGGCGGTTATGTAATCAACTGTTTGAGATGACCCCAATTATCTTTTGCAAAAGAATCTTCGTAATCCATTTTCCATCTTGAAAAATGTTCATGTATTTTTCAAACATAGCGGGAATAGCCGATCTACAAGCTTGTAGATTTAATATTCATATAAAGTATAACGAGGGAAGTGGATAAGTCTAAGACATAGCCTGACGACAGTGGCAGCGTGCAAGTGATCAGCGTTCCACAAACATGGGGTCGGAGCCAACTTTGGGATCTTTGTTTTTTCATCTTTATTTTACCATTACTAGAATTTGATGGACATTTGTCTAAACTTCTCAAACATTTTGCTATTATAAATAATTAATTTCCAAAAAGATAGCAGCTCTATACGCTGTGTGAGCTTGTAGAACGTCTATTTTCCCTATTTCGGAAATAGCGCATGAGTGATTAATTAATAATGATTTTTTGATAGGGATCAGTAAGGCTCAAACTCATGAATAACAGCTTAACCTTTACCCTCCCCTTACAGAGAACTAATGCAGATGCTGTTATTGCTGGGTTATTGGGCCTTTGCTATGGTAATCAGAAACCACTCATCATAACAGAGGCCATGGTATAAATGGTCTTAATATCAATTCATTCATTGGTTAAGTCTAAGACATCTCAAAGGTGCATTTCATCGGGAGCTCGTTATCTGTCGTGATCTATCACGTGACATGTTTAACCCAATCCAGGCCAGGAAACGTCAGGTTATGTTTTTTTAAGCACTATAGCCTCCTGTGCCAAGACGTCATTTTAAGTTTTTACTTTTTTTTTCTTTTTTACAATAGAAACGCTGGCACCTGGTCTGCGTTTCTATTGTAATATATTGGCATGGATTGTGTTTTAACTTGCATAGTAATAATCGGTGGCAGTCTGTACTCTGTAGCTCTGCTCAGGCAGAGAGTTCAGCCAATTATTAAGTTGCTCAGCAAAAAGAATTATAATAATAATAATAATAAAGAAATACAAATAAATAAATATAAAACAACAACATTGGGCTCAATTGGTACTTCAAAGATGGCTCAATTGGTACTTCAAAGATGGATCAAGCATTCGTTAACCAAATAGAAATCCTGTGTACTTTAGTAGACCGGTGTCCCTCAGGGCTCTATACTCCAAATACCAAAATGTATTTGCTGAAAATAGCCAATATAGGTGCCGTCATGTTGTCCTTGAGAGCTTGCAGATCAGCTATTTTCGCCGGATGTTCACTTCACTCCCGACTAGGCATTCAATCCAATCCTTTTTTTTTGGCTCGCTGGCTGCAGAATTCAGCAGCTTTTTCTTTATTTTAAGTAGAAGTAGAAAGATGAAATCACAGATATGTCATGTTTATTTTAGAGTTCTCTTCTGGCTGAATTTCCCACGGTATGAGCAGAACTGTTTTAGATCTACAGCCAGGCACATTTTACACTTTTTTCGCTTCCGATCCGATCCCGATACCTCAATTTATGTGTTAGCCGATACCGATACCGAATACAGATACCAGTGTCGTGATCTCATGTTGTGTTTATAGCTATATCTCGTGTTGTGTTTATAGCAGACTCAAATGTGCACTTGCAGTTTGGGCAACTCCAAAGCAAATGACCCGATATGACAAATAAGGGCCGATCCGATACTTTTCCCGATACCGATACAGTATCGGGACATCTCTAGTATGGACGAAACAGCAGCTGAAAATTCACAGCTTAGAAAGCTCTGTTTCATAGATTGATTTACTATGAAACACCCCTGTGAAGTGAGCGGTGCAACTGTTCTCTACCATTGCACCGCGCAACTGTAGAGAACAGTTGCACCGCTCACTTCACAGGGGTGTGATTTTTATTATTACAGTAGAAGTTTACAGACCAAACTGTAAATAAAAGGTTTACATGACTTTCTGTCTCAGTCCGTATATAGCGAGCTGTAGTGAATAAGTACAGAACAGTTGCAACGCTCACTTCACAGGGGTGTGATTTTTATTATTACAGTAGAAGTTTACAGACCAAACTGTAAATAAAAGGTTTACATGACTTTCTGCCTCAGTCCGTATATAGCGAGCTGTATTGAATAAGCAGAGAACAGAATATGGGACAGAGTTGCACCACTCACTTCACATGGGTGTGATTTTTATTATTACTACAGTAGAAGTTTTTTTCTTATGAAAGCAGAGAGTCTTCTGTTTCATACGGTATATAGTATTTATATGTCGCTATAGGCCTTATTTTGTGAATATTGAGGAGTTCACGTCCATGTCTTCTCTGAAGTTATCTGGTGGGCACAAGCTGCATTCAATAACCAATTACTGTCTAACTGTACATGGGATCAATGTTTACTCTTTTCCTCGTAAAAGTACACATTCAGGGCTTTCATTCGGTGTATAGGATGTATAGGATATTTATTGGGTTCAATTTTATATCTGTCTGTCAATGTCTCTGACTTTAAACCATCCATAACCGCTGTTCAAGATAACCACTTCCAGGCAAATGCAGGTGTTGCAAAAAGGTCAATATCTCCAGAATGGAACATGGTAAAATCAAAATGTATTTTTTAAATTGAAGTGGACAAGTTCAGCTTTCTTTTGATGTATGCGTGTGATTCTCGCTATAAGAGAACATTTTGCTGTGGGCCCCCGAACAAGGCCTTTGTGCAATGTTAAACGGTAGCAACATCCAAATAGGCCTGTTGAGATCTTGTAGCAATCAAAGTGTTAAATGATAGTGGATTTTAGATTTGAGTTGTACACCATTTGGATTTTTAGATAGGCTATTGCATTTTAGATTTGAAGTTTTATATAGAGGGTATGCGTGTGACATCATCATCATACCCGGAAGTTATGTGGGAATGCCTACTGAGTGGCAAAAAACTACTTTCTAGCCTTGACAGCGCATACATGCAAACAGAAAAGTCCTATTTTATTGCATGAAATTACTTTAAACAACCTTAAATTCACTTTATCACTCACTTTGCCACTCGATTTGCCACTCGATCTGCCATTCACTTGCATGCATGCGCATACTCTCTATTTGTGATCGGCAAAATAATGTTTGTACGTGTTTTTAATGGCACCTCTGTCTTTTAAAACCTGTGATGAAAGTTGAATAAACATAAACATTTAACACATGCTCCTTATATGGCCAGTACAGAATTCATTCCATGTTGATCTGACCCCCCGATGCCAAAGCGCCAGCTCTTGCCCAGCAGTCTGCCGTCAACGAGGCGGATGCGTGCTCTCCCTTAGGCGTCTTACTGGTATTGTATAGTTTGTTTTATGTAAAAGGGTAGCAGCTAAAATTGCAGGTTATTCAAATTTGTTGAGCCAGAATAAACACGACTTATTATTTAGATAGAGATAGAGGAGAGTGAGCTATTGAGAAAACATCCATGTGTTATTCTTTTTTTATCTGATTATTACTCATTCCGTGTTGTGGCATTTCTGTTACAGTATAGTGATGATTATGATTATTTAATTAATACACAAAAATATCAATAGAATAATCTCTAAGCAAAAAAACGATAGTTGCAGCCCTAATCACAGGTTTTTAACTTTATTTAAATAAAGTGTTATATAAACAATGTAATAACACACTGCAGAATGGCAGCCATCGCGTTATGTAACACAACGTAAACACAGAAAAGAGTTTAGTCTTGATTCTGCCAAAGGTATAAGACTCAGCTAATCTGTTAAAATCGCTGAATAATTAAAAACTGCAAAGCCAAGCTGGAGAGATTTACAGTCCTGATTGTGGAGTTGAGGACAAATACAACTTTACACAACTTTACAACTTATACTACTTAACACCCCGATCGCCCAGGACGAAGTTCACCGTCCTTTCAATTAGTAGTAACGCCCAGCGCCCAGGACGAAGATTGATCAAAAAGACGGAGGTTATTGATATCAAAACCGATCGCATCGCTCCACAGCCTGGGAGCGCCTGTTGCGTAACACTCGATGTTGCGCAATAAAACGTTAATAACTCTTGATCTAAATCATAACGTCTAATTCTAAGCAAAGAGCATGTATTAGACGGCCCGTCACGGTAGATTTAATCATGCCTCCCGTTGTTGTCGATCGCCTCTAGAGTGTTTTGACTACAGCCACATCTAGCTGCTACAGCCACATCCGGGATAACATCCGGTCCGTCGGTAAAAGTGCTCCGCTACTATAAATCCCCGGGCGCTATGATTTCATGGATTAAATAACCAAAGCAAAGTTCTTTGTTTACCCAGGGAAGTGGACTAAGCTCGAGATGCTTGTTTACAGCCACACCCTGCTCATAGAACATTTCATGGTAGGGGTTCAATGCCTTGCTCAAGGGCACTTCAGCGGTGGTAATTTTAACGTGCCGGTCCGGGGATTCGAGCTGGCGACCTTCCGGTATCAAGACCGCTCCGCAAACCGTTCGGCCACCGCTGCCCCTTAACCCCGGGCGTTCAGGGTGTTAATCACAAAACAAACCTTGCATCTCCGTAGTTATTTTTTTTTAATGTTTTTCTTTTGTAAATGTATGCCATAATCTGTCTTATAACAGTGTCGCAGTGCGTCACATTGCGATGCGTAGCTTGTAGAACAGATGATTTCTCTAGATTTGAAACATTTTCATTCATTGAAAGTGGTTAAGTACGTCTGTGGATCTTATATAAATATTGAACCTATTATAAGTAATATGTTTTTTTGTAAAACGGGTACGTTTTTCCCCTTTCCTGAAGGTCAACGGTTTTGCACATACAAGGTTTCCACCCGACAGCGACGAAAGCTGCATTGTTTTCATGTCATTAGCGCCTTTTAAAAAGAAAAAGAAAAGAAAAGTTTTCTCTGCTTGGCTGCTTCCCATAGGGTTCACACATGTAACGGGAGAGAGAAAGCTGCTGCTGGTGGCTGGGGGAAAAGAAATAACACTGTGTGAAACACTGTCATTAGTGAGTCATTTCTTTAATGTTACATGAAGGAAGGAAGATGCTCGGAGATAAGCACCAGTTCTTGGCTGGACATGATTAGGACTGCAGCCAACTGCATTCTGTGTGTACTAACTAGAGCAGGGGTTTTCAAGGTTTTTCAGCCCAACCAAGGACCCCCTTAGCCGAGAAAGAGAGATGAAGCAGGGACCCCCGCTACATTGTATAAATTGTGTTGCAGATTAAACTTTGTTTAATTATCTTGGGGCATTTATAGATAGATAGATAGATAGATAGATAGATAGATAGATAGATAGATAGATAGATAGATAGATAGATAGATAGATAGATAGATAGATAGATAGATAGATAGTAGGGATGTCCCGATACACTTTTTTCACTTCCGATCCGATCCCGATACCTCAATTGCTGCGTTAGCCGATACCGATACCGAATACCGATACCAGTGTTGTGATCTCATGTTGTGTTTATAGCTATATCTCGTGTTTATAGCAGACTACTCACTCAAATGTGCACTTGCAGTTTGGGCAACTCCAAAGCAAACTCCACATGTCCCAACATTTTATTTACCTGCCATAGTAGCCATAGATAGATAGATAGATAGATAGATAGATAGATAGATAGATAGATAGATAGATAGATAGATAGATAGATAGATAGATAGATAGATAGATAGATAGATAGATAGATAGATAGATTTAACCACTTAAAAACCTCAATATTAAGTAAGCTTCCTCCTTGGCTTTGTATTTTGTCTGCTCTTTATTCCCTCTAGACCTACTCTCCGGAAATAGCAGATCTACAAGCTCACACGCCTCGCAGCATGAGCTGTTGTGAGCTTATAGATCTGATATTTTTACGGCAAATGCTCCCCGTCACACAAACATTTGACGGACCCGCTGTCATTACTCTGAGGACCCCCAAGGGGTCCCGGACCCCCGGTTGAAGACCAGTGTACTATATTATTCTATCGATTACTTTTTTTATGAATTGAATAACCCATTTCGGGCGGGAACCCCTTTTGGTGTTAGCATTATGTTATGCTTTAGCTATTGAAAAAGAGCAGATCTACAAGCTCATAGCTCGCCACCGAGTGGCGCTCTACGAGCTTGTAGGTCTGCTATTTTAGAAAAATCGAAGAACGGCTGACATAGAAACATAGCTTTTTCAGAAAACTGTCAGGATGTAGAAGACATTTTTAG